>NW_026613263.1:395135-427533 GCF_029220125.1 Pseudoliparis swirei
CCTGCTGGTTTGTCTCCTGATCATGAGATCTAAATGAAGAACTTGTATTTCATCACACATGTTCATTGTTACTCATTGAACAGCAGGAGACATTGAACTGTTCTTCTGTCTGTCCCACATGGACTCTATCTGGTCACCTTCAGCTCGGTCCTCTCTCCACCTGGAGAACAATGACTCCTGGTTGTCATGGCGCCTCTATTGTTCTTAGTGGTGACGATGTCACACAAACGAGATAAGAGACGTCCATTAGCTCGCTGCCGAGTCAAAGAGACGGACTCAACCTTCTCATTGTCCCTGCTCCGCTTCATGGTGTTGTTGTTGTTCATATTGTTGTTGTTTGTGTCTTTGAAGTTGAGTGACAATGTCTTTGTCTCAAACCAGCCAAAATGTCAACCCGAGAGAAAAACAGCCAAGCTGGTAAGTTATGCTGAGTGTTCAGAGCACGCTAACACGCTAACAGCCGCTGAATATATGCTTCCTGTTTCTGCCCTGTCTCTCTCTTTCTCTGCCTTACCTCGTCAGCCTCAGTCATCCGCTGATCAGGTGACGTCACACCTGTCTGTGGCTCCGCCCCCTGCTGTTGTTTACCTCCATATAAGGTGGAAACGCTTTGTTACGCTGCCAGATGAGATAGAAATGAGCAAAAGACCAATTGGTGATCCAAAGCGACTGACAGTAGACGTAAAGCTTGTGGCTCCTTCAGCAGCAGCCGGTCTGGAGGAGTCCGGACTCTCATTGGCTCGGCCCGATGCGTCCAGACACCACCGCCTCCTGATTGGACCGGGTCAAACAAACTGTTCCGTACTAATTCATTCATTTAAATCATGATTCAACACTAATCGTTAGTGCTGTTAGTCACATGACTCACGTGAGTCGTTAGTCAAGTTAACGTCAACCTAACCCTGACCTGATCCTGAACCTTGACCTGATCCTGATCTGAACCCTGACCTGATCCTGGACCCTGACCTGATCCTGATCTGAATCCTGACCTGATCCTGAATCCTGACCTGATCCTGGACCCTGATCTAAATCCTGACCTGATCTGAATCCTGACTGATCCTGATCTGAACCCTGACCTGATCCTGGACCCTGACCTGATCCTGACTTGATCTGGACCCTGACCTGATCCTGATCTGAATCCTGACCTAATCCTGACCTGATCTGAATCCTGACCTGATCTGAACCCTGACCTGATCCTGGACCCTGACCTGATCCTGATCTGAACCTGAATCCTGACCTGATCTGAATCCTGACCTGATCCTGAATCCTGATTGATCCTGATCTGAACCCTGACCTGATCCTGGACCCTGACCTGATCCTGGACCCTGACCTGAATCCTGACCTGATCTGAATCCTGACTGATCCTGATCCTGGACCCTGACCTGATCCCTGACTGATCCTGATCTGAACCCTGATCCTGGACCCTGACCTGATCCTGAATCCTGACCTGATCCTGACCTGATCTGGACCCTGACCTGATCCTGATCTGAATCCTGACCTAATCCTGACCTGATCTGAATCCTGACCTGATCACCCTGACCTGATCCTGGACCCTGACCTGAATCCTGATCTGAACCTGAATCCTGACCTGATCCTGATCTGAATCCTGACCTGATCTGAACCCTGACCTGATCCTGGACCCTGACCTGATCCTGAATCCTGACCTGATCTGAATCCTGACCTGAATACTGAATGATCCTGATCCTGGAACCTGACCTGATCCTGAACCATGACCTGATCCCTGACCTGATCCTGGACCCTGACCTGATCCTGAATCCTGACTGATCCTGATCTGAACCTGAATCCTGACCTGATCTGAATCCTGACCTGATCCTGAGTCCTGACTGATCCTGATCCTGGACCCTGACCTGATCCTGAACCCTGACCTGATCCCTGACTGATCCTGATCCTGGACCCTGACCTGATCCTGGACCCTGACCGGACCCTGACCTGATCCTGATCTGAATCCTGACCTAATCCTGACCTGATCTGGACCCTGACCTGATCCTGGACCCTGACCTGATCCTGATCTGAATCCTGACCTAATCCTGACCTGATCTGGACCCTGACCTGATCCTGGACCCTGACCTGATCCTGAATCCTGACTGATCCTGATCTGAACCTGAATCCTGACCTGATCCTGATCTGAATCCTGACCTGATCTGAACCCTGACCTGATCCTGGACCCTGACCTGAACCCTGACCTGATCCTCATCTGAATCCTGACCTGATCTGAATCCTGACCTGATCCTGAATCCTGACCTGATCCTGAATCCTGATCTGAATCCTGACCTGATCCTGAATCCTGACTGATCCTGATCTGGACCCTGACCTGATCCTGAATCCTGACCTGATCCTGAACCCTGACCTGATCGGACTGCGGGACTCAGTCCTACAGGAGAGCCGAGTACATTGATTATTATATTAACCCCATGACTGCATAACCGTTACATCAAAGATACTTTTGAGTTTGTTAACCAATTCAAACGACCCACAGTGCCACCTGGTGGAATGCTTTTCTCGGTGGATGCCGGTGTCCTGGACACAAACACAGAGACCCGCTTTGGGCTGAAAGCGGTACGGGACATTTTTAATCGGCACCCGGACCCCACGAGGCCGGATGAGGCCCTCCTCACGCTTTGAGGATGAGGTCTGACTAAGAATGACTTTGAGGTGAACTCAGAGACATTTCTACAGATTCATGGCACCGCCATGGGCAAAGAGGTTGCCCCGCCTCTGCGAACATCTACATGGCGGACTGGGAACGTACAGAGTTCCCTAAATGCGTCCAGTTACCGAGCCTTTACATAAGATACTTAGATGATATCTTTGGGATCTGGAAACATTCCAGAGCTGCTTTCAACGATTTCATTGCGGTCTTCAATAATCACTGTCCGTCAATCTCTGTTCAATCTAAAACTAGAGAACATTGAATTCCTGGATACGGAGGTGTTCATGGTGAAAAAAGAAAAGTGAGAGAGTGGTCTGGGGACCAGCCGCCATGCACCGTCACACAGATCCAGTTCCCACCCCAAACACACACTCAGGGGGACGAGGTACCACAGGATCGGTGCGGGGGCACAGGACGCCGAGTTAGGGACAGGGATCCTGTCTCGGTTGTTGAGGGGGCGGGGCTAGAGTAGGACATTCCCTGGAACATCAAAAGGGAGGTCCGGCAAGGTAGAACCCCATCCCAGGGAGACCACCAACAGGGTACGGAACCCCTTGACCGCCACATTCTCCTTGACCTCCAGGAACTTTAACACAAGGGCCAAGAACCACATCAAGAGGGCCCAGGACCACTTCAAGAGGACCCAGGACCACATCAAGAGGGCCCAGGGCCACTTCAAGAGGGCCCAGGACCACTTCAAGAGGGCCCAGGACCACTTCAAGAGGGCCCAGGACCACATCAAGAGGGCCCAGGGCCACTTCAAGAGGGCCCAGGACCACTTCAAGAGGACCCAGGGCCACATGAAGAGGACCCAGGACCACTTCAAGAGGACCCAGGACCACTTCAAGAGGACCCAGGACCACATCAAGAGGACCCAGGACCACATCAAGAGGACCCAGGACCACATCAAGAGGACCCAGGACCACTTCAAGAGGACCCAGGACCACTTCAAGAGGACCCAGGACCACATCAAGAGGGCCCAGGGCCACATCAAGAGGGCCCAGGGCCACTTCAAGAGGACCCAGGACCACATCAAGAGGACCCAGGACCACATCAAGAGGACCCAGGACCACTTCAAGAGGACCCAGGACCACATCAAGAGGACCCAGGACCACATCAAGAGGACCCAGGACCACATCAAGAGGACCCAGGACCACATCAAGAGGACCCAGGACCACTTCAAGAGGACCCAGGACCACATCAAGAGGGCCCAGGGCCACATCAAGAGGGCCCAGGGCCACTTCAAGAGGGCCCAGGGCCACATGAAGAGGACCCAGGACCACTCCAAGAGGACCCAGGACCACTCCAAGAGGACCCAGGACCGTGTGCCATTGTTGGCAAATTTTAAAATCATAGCAGCTTTGAGAAGAAATAAGAACTTTGAAGACATTAGTACATTCTTCCCTGGGAAGGAAACATGAGAAGGAAAAACATGCAGGACATTTTAGAACCATCACATAGTGAACTCTCCCCTGAGGGACCAGGTCCCCGAGCCAGACTCCTCGGTGGAATGCCGAGCTGTGCAAAGTTGTGCATTGGCCAAACCAAAACCAGCTGAGTCACCAGATTAAATCCACACGTATACATGACTGTCTCAAAACACCAACCTGTATGAGCCCTCATGGGGCTGGAGTCGGCCCCCTGGTGGTCAGACCGGCAAAGGCTGCAAAGGAAAGGAAGTGGATTGGGATATTAAAAACATTGTATCCCCCACAGCCTGAACCACATCTAGTAGGAAACCAGCTACTCTGGCCTTACCTGTTCTCCATTGGGAGACCTCGAGGGACACCCGTCAGAACATAATAGCAGTAAATAAATAAATATACACCCACTGGTCAATAAACTAGGAATATAGTTTGAGCCCCCGAGCCAGCATACTACCTAAGGGCAGGTACAGATCTGTTATACCCTGATCCTGGATCCTGAACCCTGACCAGGGTCTCTGGGGGTCTCTGAGGGCTGTGATAGGGTTGTTTGGGAGTTTTTATTGATCCGATGTGAGGTCAAAGGCCAGGGATATCTTTATGTACAGATTGTAAAGCACTCTGAGGCAAATTTGTGAGAATGGGCTATCCAAATAAAGTGAATTGAATTGGGAGTCTCTGAGGGTCTGTGCAGACCTACAGCTTTTTACAGACCTTGTTTCAGAGATGTGGAACGCTGCTTCTCCATGTTTAGTTCTGAATCTGGGGACCAGGAAGTAGACCTGTCCCAGACCACCTAAGGAGTCTGGATGGTTCATAAGGGAGAAGCAGGTCACACGTGTGTAGGCCCTAAACCATTCAGGGCTTCATTGACCAGTTCTTTGTTGGACAGGAAGCCAGTGCAGCGACCTGAGAACTGGACTGATGTGATCCACTTTCCTGGTCTTAGTAGGACTGGAGCTGCAGCGTTCCGACTGACTGAAGATAAACGGACAAGTTTAGTCCCCTAACCCTTGATATGGTGTTCAGGCTGATTGTGTGACGGTCTTGATATGTTCAGGTGCAGGTCTGAATCCATAACCACGAGAACAAAAAGACAAACGACAACTACAGAAGTATAAAGACGACCACAACGAGACAGAAACAACCACATAGAGGCCACAGGGACACCCAATGAAACACAGCATCTCTTTACCAGCCACATCAGTCCGCTGTAAAGCAGCAGGATTATTTGTATGCTTTGATTCTACATTTATTCCCACATTGAATCTTTCTTCTCCAACACGTTTGCATGTGTTTGTGCTTCTTCCGTTTCAGAGGGGAACCACATCAAGATGTTCATGCGTGGTCGGCCCATTACCATGTTCATCCCTTCAGATGTGGACAACTACGACGATGTTCGGACCGACCTTCCTTCAGAAAGACTCAAGCTGGAATGGGTGTATTCTTCTCTGCACACAGGAAGCATGATAGAAGTAAACTTAGGAACTATTCATCTTGATAACGGTCAGAGGAAGTTCTCAAATAAACGACTGCATGTGTAGAAGGAGATTAGAGGTGAATGCTAAAAGGAGAGTTTTTATGTGAAGTTTACACTCCTTAGTAGATCTTCAGTAGATCTCCAGGTGTTTCCCAGGTGCTTCCTTGACTTCCTGCAGCTATGGTTACCGGGGCAGAGACTGCAGAGCAAATATTGATCTCCTTCCAACCGGAGAAATGGTTTACTTCATAGCGTCTGTGGTGGTTCTGTTTAACTACGAGGAGCACACTCAGAGACATTACCTGGGTCACACCGACTGCGTCAAGTGGTGAGAACAACACCATCTCTATATGTACGGATGTATATACAGTGGGTACGCAAAGTCTTCAGACCTGTAAATGGTCACTCGGTTTCATGTTCTAAAATCAAAGAAGTTCATGTTATGTCTCATTGTCACTCAGCTCCATCTGGACAGGAAACACAGAAAGAGGAGTTTGCAAAGTTATAAAAAGAAGTGAGTCGCATGGTCCTCCGACTTCAGAGCCTTTGCTGTGACGCTCATATTGAACATGCTGTCTATGTCTTGTGGTCCTCCTTGAGATGGTCTACTCCTTTATTGGAGTCCAGCTGTGTTGAACCGACACAGCAGAAGGTCTGCAGCACTCCAGGTTCCTCCATCATCCTCACATGAAGAAGTCTGGGATCACTAGAACTCTGCCATAGTGGGAGTAGAGCCTTGGTGAGAGGTCCAGAAGAACCAGAGACCCTGTGGCTGAGCTCCAGAGATGCAGGAGGCAGATGGAGAACGTTCCACAGTCTCATTGCAGCTCCACCAGCTCTATGGTGAGGGGCCCGACAGAGTCCCCTCCTCATCAGACAGATGAAAGGCTCCCAGACTGAGGGACCAGATCCTCTGGTCTGATGAGACCAGGATGTACCTTGTTGCGTTCGTTCTAAGCGGTATGTGTGGAGGACACCAGGCCCTGCTCCTCACCCCCCAATACAACCCACAGTGAGACATGGGGGGCAGCATCCTGCTATGGGGCTTCTTCAGCTGCAGGGACAGGACCCCTGGTGGACATGAAGGAAAGGGAAATAAGGCCAAGTCCAGAGAGATCCAGAAGAAAAGCTCTTTAGAGGCTCTGGACCTCAGACTGGGCAAAAGGTTCACCTTCAACAAGACAATTGCCCTAAGCACACAGCTCAAAGAACAAAGGAGTGGCTTGGGAACTGTGATGGTTACAGGTACTGGAACCCAAAAGCACGACAAACACAGGAATGCAGGAGGAGGCTCTTTACTTAATCTTTCAGGTGGGTCAAACAGGGCAACACATCCAAAAGGGGCAGGCAAACATCTCAAGTCGAGTGAACAGGCAAACAGGGTCAGAACAGGCAGAGCAGAACTAGGACAGGGAATTCACTGGAGAGTTTGGCAACGACACACAAGACAATCTGGCAGAGGACAAGTGGAAGTGAGGGAGCTAAATAGTGAGGGACTAATGAGGGGAGGACCAGGTGAAGGGGATGAGGGACTAACGAGGGGAGGGGCTGCAGGTGAGAAGGGCGTGAGGACCAGGTGAAGGGAATGAGGGACTAATGAGGGGAGGAGCTGCAGGTGAGAAGGGCGTGAGGACCAGGTGAAGGGAATGAGGGACTAATGAGGGGAGGAGCTGCAGGTGAGAAGGGCGTGAGGACCAGGTGAAGGGAATGAGGGACTAACGAGGGGAGGGGCTGCAGGTGAGAAGGGCGTGAGGACCAGGTGAAGGGAATGAGGGACTAACGAGGGGAGGGGCTGCAGGTGAGAAGGGCGTGAGGACCAGGTGAAGGGAATGAGGGACTAACGAGGGGAGGGGCTGCAGGTGAGAAGGGCGTGAGGACCAGGTGAAGGGAATGAGACAATCAGGTGAGGAGGACAGGATCTGGAATGACAGGAGAGTTCATTAAACGTGTAAGCAGGATGAATTTAACTAGGAAGGTGGGGAACAATGCTGGACCCTGGTGGACTGGCCCAGCCAAAGCCCTGAACCCAATGGAGCATCTGGAGAGACCTGAACATGGCTGGCCACCAACATTCAACATACTGACGGAGCTGGAGAGGAACTGATGAAGAATGGCAGGATCCCCAAATCCAGGTGTGAACCACGTGTTGCATCATCCCTGTGGCCAAATGCACCAAGGACTACAACGAGGTTCTGTTTGGGAACATGCTTTATTTACCACAGACTGAGCCCTGCTCTCTCCACTGCCTCCATCTCCTTGCAGCTTATAGAACTGAGGGCTTATAAAGACAGATCCCCCCACATCTGGGGCCAATTAGGCCCATTTGCAGCACCTGTCCCCGAGCCCCTCCTCCACAGCTGCCACAATCCCCAAGAAGACTCGTGCTGTACGAGCTCCAAAGGCTCCGAACACTTGGGACCATGGGAGACTCACCTTTTATTCTTTTAATGCATTTGCAAACATTTCTACATTTCTGTGTTACCTGTCCAGATGCAGCTGAGTTGCATTAATGAGACATAACATGAACTTTTAGATTTTAGCTAATGGCTGCAATGAAACAAAGAGTGAACATTTAAAGGTCTCTGAATACTTTCCGTACCCACTGTGTGTGTGTGTGTGTGTATATACATCTGCTGTTCTTTCTGCCCAGTCTCGCCATCCATCCTGACAAGATCCGGATTGCTACAGGACAGATTGCAGGAGTGGACAAAGACGGACGGGTGAGGACACCCCGTGGGTCTCTGTGGACCTGTGGGTCCAGTGGACTGATGTGGTCTCTGTGTTCAGGCTCTGCAGCCTCAGGTCCGGGTCTGGGACAGCGTCAGTCTGTCCACGCTGCAGGTCGTGGGCTTGGGAACCTTCGAACGAGGCGTCGGCTCGCTGGCGTTCTCCAAAGCTGTGAGTGTTCCTCCTCTGTTCCTCACTAAGGTTCTCCTCTTTGGCTGTGAGTGTTCCTCACTAAGGTTCTCCTCTAAGGCTGAGTGTTCCTCACTAATGTTCTCCTCGAAGGCTGAGTGTTCCTCACTAAGGTTCTCCTCTAAGGCTGAGTGTTCCTCACTCAGATTCTCCTCTAAGGCTGAGTGTTCCTCACTAAGGTTCTCCTCTAAAGCTGAGTGTTCCTCACTAAGGTTCTCCTCTAAAGCTGTGAGTGTTCCTCACTAAGGTTCTCCTCTAAGGCTGTGAGTGTTCCTCTCTAAGGTTCTCCTCTAAGGCTGAGTGTTCCTCACTAAGGTTCTCCTCTAAAGCTGTGAGTGTTCCTCACTAAGGTTCTCCTCTAAGGCTGAGTGTTCCTCACTAAGGTTCTCCTCTAAAGCTGTGAGTGTTCCTTTCTAAGGTTCTCCTCTAAAGCTGAGTGTTCCTCACTAATGTTCTCCTCTAAGGCTGAGTGTTCCTCACTAAGGTTCTCCTCTAAAGCTGTGAGTGTTCCTTTCTAAGGTTCTCCTCTAAAGCTGAGTGTTCCTCACTAAGGTTCTCCTCCCTCAGGACTCTGGTCAACACCTGAGTGTTATCGACGACTGCAACGACCACATGTTGACCGTGTGGGATTGGCAGAAGAAGTCCAAGATCGCTGAAATCAAGGTGACCCTGAACGTTACATGATGTTATTGTATTATTAATTTATTGTATTCATGCATATTAGTTGTTCTTCCACTGAGTGAAGTGGTTGTAACTGGTGTGTTCCAGACCACCAACGAGGTGGTCCTGGCCGTGGAGTTTCACCCGACGGACCCCAACACCATCGTTACCTGTGGAAAGTCCCACATCTTCTTCTGGGCCTGGTCTGGGAACTCACTGGCCCGTAAACAGGGAATCTTTGGGGTGAGAACATTTTTTCTAAACACATATATTCAATGTTCCCTTCATGTGAACCACAGCACTGTGTTCATCTGTTCCCAAGGCACAATGTTAGGTTTGTTTTTATATATTGATGATCAATATTTAATTTTCATGAAATAAAACACAATGATGAATCAAAAATGTAATAACAGTAACTCCCTCTCTAAAGACAGGAAACACATATGGGAAATAGATTTGGATAGCTTCCCACCACTCAAAGCACTTAACGACATAGAGACCTTTGACCTCATATCAGATCAGGAAAAACATCTGAAAAACCCTTTCACAGGGAAAAAGGGAAGAACCCTTCAGGAGAGCAACATAGGAGACTCAACCGATGTCATGTGACCAGATGAACAATAGATGTCATGTGACCAGATGAACAATAGATGTCATGTGACCAGGTGAACAATAGATGTCATGTGACCAGAAGGAATCCTTACAGAGTAACAACACATTCAATGAGTCTGACAGAGTGTATAATAGTTGGTAGTAGTCATGGACCACGATCCAGACCTCCATGATCCATCAGGTGGAGGTAGAGAGGAGGAGTGGGCGGGGCTTCAGGGCCATGACATCAGACCCAGCAGGTCCAATGGACCCTCTGAGACGTGAAGTCACAAGGACTCCGGAGAGGAAGCAGAGTTAATAATGTGTGATGGAGAGATGAAGATTAATCCATAAGGAGAGAGGAGAGGAGATAGGTGCTCAGTGTATCCTAAACGTTCATGAGGAGAGGAGAGAGGAGCTCAGTGTATCCTAAACGTCCATAAGGAGAGAGGAGAGAGGAGCTCAGTGTATCCTAAGCGTCCATAAGGAGAGAGGAGAGAGGAGCTCAGTGTATCCTAAACGTCCATAAGGAGAGAGGAGAGGAGCTCAGTGTATCCTAAACGTCCATAAGGAGAGAGGAGAGGAGAGAGGAGCTCAGTGTATCCTAAGCGTCCATAAGGAGAGAGGAGAGGAGAGAGGAGCTCAGTGTATCCTAAACGTCCATAAGGAGAGAGGAGAGGAGAGAGGAGCTCAGTGTATCCTAAGCGTCCATAAGGAGAGAGGAGAGAGGAGCTCAGTGTATCCTAAGCGTCCTTAAGGAGAGAGGAGCTCAGTGTATCCTAAGCGTCCATAAGGAGAGAGGAGCTCAGTGTATCCTAAGCGTCCCCCTCAGCCTCTCAGCCTATAGCAGCGTCTCTAGGTCTGGACCAGGTGACCCTGGTTCAGGTCTCACTATCAGACCATCAGGAGGAAAGTCTTCAGTCTCCATGAGGGGGCGGAGACTCCAGGACTGAAGGTGAAGCTGGTTCATAAAAGAGGAGGAGCTTGATACCTGAAGGCTCTGGCTCCTCCTACTTTAGACTCTAGGGACCACAAGTAGCCCCGCCTCTATTGAAGCAGCTCTCTAGTGGGGCAATATGGTACTACAAGTTGACTAAAGAGACTTATAGAGCAGCCTGATAATAAGGAGTTGACCTAAGAGACTTATAGAGCAGCCTGATAATAAGGAGTTGACTATAGAGACTTATAGAGCAGCCTGGTTATTAGGAGTTGACCAAAGAGACTTATAGAGCAGCCTGATCATAAGGAGTTGACTATAGAGACTTATAGAGCAGCCTGGTTATAAGGAGTTGACCAAAGAGACTTATAGAGCAGCCTGATAATAAGGAGTTGACTATAGAGACTTATAGAGCAGCCTGGTTATAAGGAGTTGACCAAAGAGACTTATAGAGCAGCCTGATAATAAGGAGTTGACCTAAGAGACTTATAGAGCAGCCTGGTGATAAGGAGTTGACTTAAGAGACTAATAGAGCAGCCTGATCATAAGGCGTTGACTATAGAGACTTATAGAGCAGCTTGATAATACGGAGTTGACTAAAGAGACTTATAGAGCAGCCTGATAATAAGGAGTTGACTAAAGAGACTTATAGAGCAGCCTGATAATAAGGAGTTGACTATAGAGACTTATAGAGCAGCCTGATCATAAGGAGTTGACCTCAGAGACTTATAGAGCAGCCTGATCATAAGGAGTTGACTATAGAGACTTATAGAGCAGCCTGATAATAAGGAGTTGACGATAGAGACTTATAGAGCAGCCTGATAATAAGGAGTTGACTATAGAGACTTATAGAGCAGCCTGCTAATAAGGAGTTGTCTATAGAGACTTATAGAGCAGCCTGATAATAAGGAGTTGACCTAAGAAACTTGTAGAGCAGCCTGATAATAAGGAGTTGACCTAAGAGACTTATAGAGCAGCCTGATAATAAGGAGTTGATGAATCAGAGTCCTTGAGATGTTCTTCACGTGGACTTAAAGGTCAAGTCCTGATCCAGGAGAACAGAGGTCCTCTACAGGGTGTTGGTGCCAGGGCGATGTGGTCTACAGGAACCACTTCACCTGACCTCTGACCTCTGAGCTGCTCAGTCAATCACTTCAGTTTCAGCTCCTCGTGTTTTATGTCTTGAAGACATCTTGAAGTCCAGAGAGATGATGATGATGATGATGGTGGTGGGTCTCCTCTGGTTGATCAGAGAGATGATGATGATGATGATGGTGGTGGGTCTCCTCTGGTTGATCAGAGAGATGATGATGATGGTCTCCTCTGGTTGATCACAGATATAATTGAGGATCATCTGCAGAACATTGAATGTTTATGGAGTGTTTCTGATCATATTGCCCAAAGGAAGCATGAATCAGGTCAATGGGAGAGGTCCAAGGACAGAGCCTTTGATCCAACTCAGTGAATGAAAAGAACCGCGTAGCTTTAGGGCTGATGAAATGAAGTCATCTGAAGTTTAAAGGATAAAAAACTCGTGAAATAAGTTGCTTTGAGTCATGTGTGCATTTCCTGACAGCTCATAGGATAATTAGCCCCCGATTATTTTGGAATTTCTAAAAACTGTTTCTCTTTTTTGGTCCTTTCCAGTAGTTCCAGTCTGTAGTCCTGGTTTAACTCTGTTTTACAGTCTGTAGTCCTGGTTTAACTCTGTTTTACAGTCTGTAGTCCTGGTTTAACTCTGTTTTACAGTCTGTAGTTCTGGTTTAACTCTGTTTTACAGTTTGTAGTCCTGGTTTAACTCTGTTTTACAGTCTGTAGTCCTGGTTTAACTCTGTTTTACAGTATGTAGTCCTGGTTTAACTGTTTTACAGTTTGTAGTCCTGGTTTAACTCTGTTTTACAGTCTGTAGTTCTGGTTTAACTCTGTTTTACAGTCTGTAGTCCTGGTTTAACTCTGTTTTACAGTCTGTAGTCCTGGTTTAACTCTGTTTTACAGTCTGTAGTCCTGGTTTAACTCTGTTTTACAGTCTGTAGTCCTGGTTTAACTCTGTTTTACAGTCTGTAGTCCTGGTTTAACTGTTTTGCAGTCTGTAGTCCTGGTTTAACTCTGTTTTACAGTTTGTAGTCCTGGTTTAACTCTTTTACAGTCTGTAGTCCTGTTTTAACTCTGTTTTACAGTCTGTAGTCCTGGTTTAACTGTTTTGCAGTCTGTAGTCCTGGTTTAACTCTGTTTTACAGTCTGTAGTCCTGGTTTAACTCTGTTACAGTCTGTAGTCCTGGTTTAACTCTGTTTTACAGTCTGTAGTCCTGGTTTAACTCTGTTTTGCAGTCTGTAGTCCTGGTTTAACTGTTTTACAGTCTGTAGTCCTGGTTTATCTCTGTTTTACAGTTTGTAGTTCTGGCCGAACTCTTTTTTAAGGTTTGTAATCCTGGTCTAACTCTGCAGTCTCGGTCTATGGTCCTGATCTTACTCTCTAGTCCTCCTTGATTGTAGTTCTGGTTCTGTTCTTCACTCAGTACCAGGCTGTTCCGTACTTTTTGTCTGGGTCTCTACTTCTAGTCTTTAGTCCTGGTCTAACTCTCTAGTCCCAGTCTTTAGTCCTGGTCTAACTCTGGTCCTGTTTCCTGGCCTTTTTTCAGAAATACGAGAAGCCAAAATTTGTTCAGTGTCTGGCCTTCCTTAGTACTGGAGATATCCTGACCGGAGACTCCGGAGGGGTCCTGCTGGTCTGGACCAGGAGCTCTGCTGAGACCCCCACTGGGAAGGGACCCAGAGGTGAGAGACTTCCTCTGGTCTGCGCAAAATACTACAAAACAATGTCAAAGTAATCTGCAATTCAAATCCAAAGAAAGAAAAGGGAACAAGATGCAAAACCAAACTACAACCTGAGGACCCCCCTCTACCGAGTCCAGCAGAGTACAGGTGTGACTTACCTGTGTGTGTGCGTGTGCGTGCGTGTGTGTGCGCAGCGTTTCAGATCAGTCGGCAGGTCAAGGGTCACGAGGGCAGTGTGTTCTGTGTGTGTGAGATGAGGAGCGGCACTCTGCTGACCGGAGGAGGGAAGGACCGAAAGGTCATCCTGTGGGACCACGAGCTGAGAGCCGACCGCGACATCGAGGTCGAACACACACACACACACACACACACAGACACACCACAGACTAGACATCCGACAGGCGCTCCACAGTGTGATCGCGCCCTAACCTGACTGAGGTCACATGTTTATCTCCAGGTGCCGGATCAGTACGGAACCATCAGAGCAGTGTCTGAGGGGAAGGGGGAGGAGTTTCTGGTTGGGACGTCTCGTAACTTCATCCTCAGGGGAACCTTCAATGACGGCTTCCAGGTGGAGGTCCAGGTGAGACCACATTCCGGAAGTCCATCATCGCTATTGGAATCGGGATCAATTCCAATGCGCTGTGAATGTTAGGCGTGAGAGCTGGAAACGTTTCGGTCCATAAGCTGCAGATGAAATGCATGATGGGAAACGACTCTGGCACGTATGGAAGTGAGTTCTGACTCCACGATGTTGAGGAAAGTCTCCAAAGGTCACTTAACTTTGAAGTTGCCATCATCGTTTGTCATCGTAAGGAGTAAACTAGTGTTTCTGAACGTATTCTCTCAGAACGAGTGCCTGGTGCAGCAGGAGACTGATGCGGTGATGATGGTGTTCGTCATGTGACTCCAGGTCTAAGTGTGGGATTTCTATTGATCCACTTCAGTTCTTTGAGGCCTCGACAGGCCTGAGCTTTAGGCAAACGTGAATAATCCAAGTTACTTTGTGTCATGATGGGTTCAGGGTCTCAGTAATGTCGTGAAGTCAGAGTCTCTATCTTTGTGTCGTGATGTGTTCAGGGACTCTGTATCTTAATCCTGGGCTTTTGGTCTGGCTTGGTCTCTGGATGGAGGAGTGGTCTGATTGGCGATCTTGGGAGGGCTTTGTGGTTCGGGCTGATCCAATAGGTATTTACTGCATGTGTTAAACTCCATGTTACTGCAATCGGGGGGGACTTGGTTAAGTCCTTGGTAACTAATGTCCCTGTGGCACCCCAGAGGACATCTGTCCCCCGTCTCTATCTGCACAATGACCTCTGGGCTGATGAGGCTGACCTCCGTCTGCTGAGGACACTGTCTGTAGGCGATGCTGTTGTTGCTCTTGTTGAGGGCTGAGATCTACAAAAGTACTTGACCATATACAAACTGGCCTACACACTTCAAATATATTCAACCCTAACCCTCAGGTTGTCAAATTGCTTGATATTTGGGACTACGCAACATCTTATTTTTCATGTAATCAGATTAATGATGGACATTAGCCTCTCTGGCTTACTTACACTTTACTGTTGATTGATGTGCATTTCCCCTACAAATTAAATAATACACATTAGATCAATATGGCTTCGTAGTCGCTCATCGTGTGTGTGAGATGTGTTCAGGGCCTTCAATGTATGTTGTGATGTGTTAAGGGCCTTCAGTGTGTGTTGTGATGTGTTCAGGGCCTTCAATGTATGTTGTGATGTGTTCAGGGCCTACAGTGTGTGTTGTGATGTGTTCAGGGTCACACAGATGAGCTGTGGGGTTTGGCCTCTCACCCGTCCAGAGGGATGTTTCTGACGTGTGCTCAGGACCGGCTGGTCTTGGCCTGGAGCTCAGTGGACCACAGCCTCCAATGGAGCCGCACGCTAGAGGTAAGGGGACGATGGACGGAGGGATAGATGTTGGATTGTGGATGGATGAGTGTGGGAGGGTGGATGGAGGATGGTGAATGGAGAGATGGATGTTGGATAGTGGACGGATGAATGGTGGATGGTGGATGGATGATGGATGGATGTTAGATGGATGGTGGATGGAGGAATGGATGTTGGATGGTGGATGGAGGACGGATGATTAACAGCTCTGTCTCTCCTTTAGGAACATGGACACTGTGCAGACTTCCATCCCAGCGGAGCCGTGGTCACCATAGGAACACACTCTGGGAAGTCAGTACCTGTTGGTTTAGAGAACCGTAATCTCATGCTGGTCTACATAGTCCATCGTCTCATGCTGGTCTACATAGTCCATCGTCTCATGCTGGTCTAGATAGTCCATCGTCTCATGCTGGTCTAGATAGTCCATCGTCTCATGCTGGTCTAGATAGTCCATCGTCTCATGCTGGTCTACATAGTCCATCGTCTCATGCTGGTCTAGATAGTCCATCATCTCATGCTGGTCTACATAGTCCATCGTCTCATGCTGGTCTAGATAGTCCATCGTCTCATGCTGGTCTACATAGTCCATCGTCTCATGCTGGTCTAGATAGTCCATCGTCTCATGCTGGTCTACATAGTCCATCGTCTCATGCTGGTCTACATAGTCCATCGTCTCATGCTGGTCTACATAGTCCATCGTCTCATGCTGGTCTAGATAGTCCATCGTCTCATGCTGGTCTAGATAGTCCATCGTCTCATGCTGGTCTACATAGTCCATCGTCTCATGCTGGTCTACATAGTCCATCGTCTCATGCTGGTCTAGATAGTCCATCGTCTCATGCTGGTCTACATAGTCCATCGTCTCATGCTGGTCTACATAGTCCATTGTCTCATGCTGGTCTACATAGTCCATCGTCTCATGCTGGTCTACATAGTCCATCGTCTCATGCTGGTCTACATAGTCCATCGTCTCATGCTGGTCTAGATAGTCCATCGTCTCATGCTGGTCTAGATAGTCCATCGTCTCATGCTGGTCTAGATAGTCCATCGTCTCATGCTGGTCTACATAGTCCATCGTCTCATGCTGGTCTACATAGTCCATCGTCTCATGCTGGTCTAGATAGTCCATCGTCTCATGCTGGTCTAGATAGTCCATCGTCTCATGCTGGTCTAGATAGTCCATCGTCTCATGCTGGTCTAGATAGTCCATCGTCTCATGCTGGTCTACATAGTCCATCGTCTCATGCTGGTCTAGATAGTCCATCGTCTCATGCTGGTCTAGATAGTCCATCGTCTCATGCTGGTCTACATAGTCCATCGTCTCATGCTGGTCTAGATAGTCCATCGTCTCATGCTGGTCTACATAGTCCATCGTCTCATGCTGGTCTAGATAGTCCATCGTCTCATGCTGGTCTAGATAGTCCATCGTCTAATGCTGGTCTACATAGTCCATCGTCTCATGCTGGTCTACATAGTCCATCGTCTCATGCTGGTCTACATAGTCCATCGTCTCATGCTGGTCTACATAGTCCATCGTCTCATGCTGGTCTAGATAGTCCATCGTCTCATGCTAATGGTCTCCCTGTCTCAGGTGGTACGTTCTGGATGCGGAGACCACCGACCTGGTAGCGATCCACACCGACGGGAACGAGCAGCTGTCGTTGATGCGGTTCTCTGTCGGTGGGTGAAGTCCTCTGTTTAAAAAGCAGCTGGTCTGTTTCCATGACAACATTATGTAAGGATTGAACTACATGACCCAGAATGCACCTCTTTCTGTGTCTGTAGATGGCAGTCTGTTGGCTGTTGGGTCTCATGACAACTTTATTTACCTCTACACCGTCTCAGAGAACGGGCGCAAGTACAGCCGGTACGGGAAGTGCACGGTAAGAGTGCTTGCTGTTGTTCTTTGTTGTTGTTTGTATTGGGTTAGTTGGTTCTAATTCTTACGAGTACAGGGCCCGTTTGGGCTTTCGGGAGCAGGCCTTTTACTTGACTTGGGCCATTGTGGGTGTTGGGACTGAACCATAACCCTTCGGACTCCATGGGTCATCCCAGAGTCGGGTTTTAATGTTTGATTATCCAGAAGAAGTCAACGGCCGCTCTGGGCTCGACTCAGAGGCTGAGCCCGAACCCCCTGGTCCCTGTTGAACGTGTCCCTGCAGCACTCCCGCCCCCTATTGAACACATCTTAGCCCTCCTGAAGGTGTCCTAACCCTATTGAACACATCTTAGCCCTCCTGAAGGTGTCCTAACCCTATTGAACACATCTTAGCCCTCCTGAAGGTGTCCTAACCCTATTGAACACATCGTAGCTCTACTGAAGGTGTCCTAACCCTATTGAACACATCGTAGCTCTACTGAAGGTGTCCTAACCCTATTGAGCACATCTTAGCCCTCCTGAAGGTATCCTAACCCTATTGAACACATCGTAGCTCTACTGAAGGTGTCCTAACCCTATTGAACACATCTTAGCCCTCCTGAAGGTGTCCTAACCCTATTGAACACATCGTAGCTCTACTGAAGGTGTCCTAACCCTATTGAACACATCGTAGCTCTACTGAAGGTGTCCTAACCCTATTGAACACATCTTAGCCCTACTGAAGGTGTCCTAACCCTATTGAACACATCTTAGCCCTCCTGAAGGTGTCCTAACCCTATTGAACACATCTTAGCCCTCCTGAAGGTGTCCTAACCCTATTGAACACATCTTAGCTCTACTGAAGGTGTCCTAACCCTATTGAACACATCTTAGCCCTCCTGAAGGTGTCCTAACCCTATTGAACACATCTTAGCCCTCCTGAAGGTGTCCTAACCCTATTGAACACATCGTAGCTCTACTGAAGGTGTCCTAACCCTATTGAACACATCTTAGCCCTACTGAAGGTGTCCTAACCCTATTGAACACATCTTAGCCCTCCTGAAGGTGTCCTAACCCTATTGAACACATCTTAGCCCTCCTGAAGGTGTCCTAACCCATTGAACACATCGTAGCTCTACTGAAGGTGTCCTAACCCTATTGAACACATCTTAGCTCTACTGAAGGTGTCCTAACCCTATTGAACACATCTTAGCCCTCCTGAAGGTGTCCTAACCCTATTGAACACATCTTAGCCCTCCTGAAGGTGTCCTAACCCTATTGAGCACATCTTAGCCCTCCTGAAGGTGTCCTAACCCTATTGAACACATCTTAGCCCTCCTGAAGGTGTCCTAACCCTATTGAACACATCTTAGCCCTCCTGAAGGTGTCCTAACCCTATTGAACACATCGTAGCTCTACTGAAGGTGTCCTAACCCTATTGAACACATCGTAGCTCTACTGAAGGTGTCCTAACCCTATTGAACACATCTTAGCCCTCCTGAAGGTGTCCTAACCCTATTGAACACATCTTAGCCCTCCTGAAGGTGTCCTAACCCTATTGAACACATCTTAGCCCTCCTGAAGGTGTCCTAACCCTATTGAACACATCTTAGCCCTCCTGAAGGTGTCCTAACCCTATTGAACACATCTTAGCCCTCCTGAAGGTGTCCTAACCCTATTGAGCACATCTTAGCTCTACTGAAGGTGTCCTAACCCTATTGAACACATCTTAGCTCTACTGAAGGTGTCCTAACCCTATTGAACACATCTTAGCCCTCCTGAAGGTGTCCTAACCCTATTGAGCACATCTTAGCCCTCCTGAAGGTGTCCTAACCCTATTGAACACATCTTAGCTCTACTGAAGGTGTCCTAACCCTATTGAACACATCTTAGCCCTCCTGAAGGTGTCCTAACCCTATTGAGCACATCTTAGCTCTACTGAAGGTGTCCTAACCCTATTGAACACATCTTAGCCCTCCTGAAGGTGTCCTAACCCTATTGAACACATCTTAGCCCTCCTGAAGGTGTCCTAACCCTATTGAGCACATCTTAGCCCTCCTGAAGGTGTCCTAACCCTATTGAGCACATCTTAGCTCTACTGAAGGTGTCCTAACCCTATTGAACACATCTTAGCCCTCCTGAAGGTGTCCTAACCCTATTGAACACATCTTAGCCCTCCTGAAGGTGTCCTAACCCTATTGAGCACATCTTAGCCCTCCTGAAGGTGTCCTAACCCTATTGAACACATCTTAGCCCTCCTGAAGGTGTCCTAACCCTATTGAGCACATCTTAGCTCTACTGAAGGTGTCCTAACCCTATTGAACACATCTTAGCTCTACTGAAGGTGTCCTAACCCTATTGAGCACATCTTAGCTCTACTGAAGGTGTCCTAACCCTATTGAACACATTTTAGCCCTCCTGAAGGTGTCCTAACCCTATTGAACACATCTTAGCTCTACTGAAGGTGTCTTAACCCTATTGAACAGGGTTAGGGTTAGGCTCCTGATTGGTGGAATGAGCTCCCCACTGACATCAGGACAGCAGGAAGTCTCTACAGCTTCACCGGAAACTAAAAACACCTTTTCAGACTATATCTGGATTAAAATCAGATTAGCACTTCAGTGGCACTTACTTATGGTATTACTCATGGTATTTTTGTAGTTTGACTTTCTTGGAGAAATGTTACTTCCTGTATTCTTGTAGTTCTGAGTTTGTACTTTTGGTTGAGGTAAGTCGCTTTGGATAAAAGCGTCTGCTAAATGACATGTCATGTAAAAATACCAGAATTCACTCTAGGTGAAACGGAATCAGTTGTGTTTCATGACTGTTTTCATGAGAGACCTGAATGTTTTCACAGGGCCATTCCAGCTACATCACACACCTGGACTGGTCACCTGACAACAACTTCATCATGTCCAACTCTGGAGACTACGAGATCCTCTATTGTGAGTACTGGGTTACCTTCTGTAACATGCTCCAGTTGCTACGTGAGTCTCCGCAAGCACAATTCAATTCATATAATTTTGTATAGCCCAATATAACAAATTACAAATTTGCCTCAAAGGGCTTTACAATCTGTACACATAGACATCCCTGACCTTTGACCTCACATTGGGTCAGGAACAATTCTTAAACGACCCTTCACGGGGAAAAAGGGAAGAACCCTTCAGGAGAGCAACAGAGGAGGATCCCTTTCCAGGATGGACAGGTGTCATAGATGTCATGTGACCAGATGAACAATAGAGGTCATGTGACCAGATGAACAATAGATGTCATGTGACCAGATGAACAATAGATGTCATGTGACCAGATGAACAATAGATGTCATGTGACCAGGTGAACAATAGATGTCATGTGACTAGATGAACAATAGATGTCATGTGACCAGATGAACAATATATGTCATGTGACCAGATGAACAATAGATGTCATGTGACCAGATGAACAATAGATGTCATGTGACCAGATGAACAATAGATGTCATGTGACCAGATGAACAATAGATGTCATGTGACCAGGTGAACAATAGATGTCATGTGACCAGATGAACAATAGATGTCATGTGACCAGATGAACAATAGATGTGTTGAACAATAGATGTCATGTGACCAGGTGAACAATAGATGGCATGTGACCAGATGAACAATAGATGTGACCAGATGAACAATAGATGTCATATGAACAATAGATGTCATGTGACCAGATGAACAATAGATGTGACAGGTGAACAATAGATGTGACTAGATGAACAATAGATGTGACTAGGTGAACAATAGATGTGACCAGGTGAACAATAGATGTGACCAGGTGAACAATAGATGTGACCAGGTGAACAATAGATGTGACCAGGTGAACAATAGATGTGACCAGGTGAACAATAGATGTGACTAGGTGAACAATAGATGTGACAGGTGAACAATAGATGTGACCAGGTGAACAATAGATGTGACCAGATGAACAATAGATGTGACCAGGTGAACAATAGATGTGACCAGTGAACAATAGATGTGACCAGGTGAACAATAGATGTGACCAGGTGAACAATAGATGTGACCAGATGAACAATAGATGTGACCAGGTGAACAATAGATGTGACCAGGTGAACAATAGATGTGACCAGTGAACAATAGATGTGACCAGGTGAACAATAGATGTGACCAGATGAACAATAGATGTGACCAGGTGAACAATAGATGTGACCAGGTGAACAATAGATGTGACCAGATGAACAATAGATGTGACCAGGTGAACAATAGATGTGACCAGGTGAACAATAGATGTGACCAGTGAACAATAGATGTGACCAGGTGAACAATAGATGTGAACAGATGAACAATAGATGTGACCAGATGAACAATAGATGTGACCAGGTGAACAATAGATGTGACCAGGTGAACAATAGATGTGACTAGGTGAACAATAGATGTGACCAGGTGAACAATAGATGTGACCAGAGGAACAATAGATGTGACCAGATAGATGTGACCAGAGGAACAATAGATGTGACCAGGTGAACAATAGATGTGACCAGAGGAACAATAGATGTGACCAGGTGAACAATAGATGTGACCAGAGGAACAATAGATGTGACCAGGTGAACAATAGATGTGACCAGAGGAACAATAGATGTTCCCTGAACCACTCCCCTCTGCAGCTGAGCCCAACCATGCCTGCTCACTATCGTGTTGTTGTGTTGTGTACTCACAGTTGTTTGTTTTCAGGGGATGTTCCAAGCGGTTGTAAACTGATCAGAAATCGTTCCGAGTGTAAAGACATCGACTGGGCGACCTACACCTGCGTCCTGGGATACCACGTGTTCGGTAAGTACACCTGAAGACACTTAGAACACCTGTACACCTGGTCAACCTAATACACATCGTACTCCCACTACATTTAGTGCACCTGTATACCTACTACAACTGCTGCACTGCTACATTTGCAGGCATAGTACAATGTATTTAAACTTTTGCAACTCTGCGATAAATAATTCAACAGAAACAAGAGCTGCATATCCAAACATGTGACTTACCTTTTGTATCCTTGTTGGGGTCAGTTACCCATACTCGTTCCATGAGTTAGCTTGTTTTAGTGTTAATGTGTGCGTGTGGTAGGTGTGTGGCCGGAGGGTTCGGATGGCACCGACATCAACGCTCTGATCAGATCTCACAACAGGAAGGTGATCGCTCTGGCTGACGACTTCTGTAAAGTTCACCTGTTTGCCTACCCATGCTCCACCCCCAAGGTGAGACACACACCATTCTAACAACATGTATTGAATTCATGAAGTCTGGCATGTAGAGAGTCCAAAAGGCACAAACGTGATTATCTGAGAGTAATTACAGGTTTTCAGTTACACTCAGTTGTACTAGTTATAGAATAGAATATACACTTTTATTAATCCCCAAGGGGAAATTAGTTCTCTGCATTTAACCCATCCTTAGTTATTAAGGAGCAGTGGGCTGCGGTGAAGCGCCCGGGAAGCAACTGGGCTCTAGTTGTACTGGGCTCTAGTTTCAATTCAGTTTATTTGTAGAGCCCAATTTCACAAATTACAAATGTGTCTCGGAGTGCTTTACACTCTGTACACATAGACATCCCTGACCTTTGACCTTTGACCTCACATCGGATCAGGAAAAACTCCCAAATAACCCTTCAGGGGGAAAAGGTCAGAACCCTTGAGGAGAGAACAGAGGAGGATCCCTCTCCAGGATGGACAGAACAATAGAGTTTAAATACATTCAATGAATGTGACAGAGTGTATGAATAGTTCATAGTAGGCATATTCCACGATGGAGACCTCCACGATCCATCAGGCAGATGGCGGTGGGGAGGAGTGGGCGGAGTCTCAACAGTGGGCGGAGTCTCAACAGGACAGTGGCGTAGTCAGGAGCAGGAATTCCACGACCCAGACCTCGATGATCCATCAGGCAGATAGGATCTATGCCGTCTCATAGGGTCCGATGACCCCATGAGACGTGAAGTCAAAAGGACTCCGGGGAGAAAGCAGAGTTAGTAACCCTAACCCAGCACTAAGGTCTAACAAGACCAGTACAGAGAGGAGTCCTCTATCAGCACTAAGGTCTAACAAGACCAGTACAGAGAGGAGTCCTCTATCAGCACTAAGGTCTAACAAGACCAGTACAGAGATGAGTCCTCTATCAGCACTAAGGTCTAACAAGACCAGTACAGAGATGAGTCCTCTATCAGGACTAAGGTCTAACAAGACCAGTACAGAGATGAGTCCTCTATCAGGACTAAGGTCTAACAAGACCAGTACAGAGATGAGTCCTCTATCAGCACTAAGGTCTTACAAGACCAGTACAGAGATGAGTCCTCTATCAGCACTAAGGTCTAACAAGACCAGTACAGAGATGAGTCCTCTATCAGCACTAAGGTCTAACAAGACCAGTACAGAGATGAGTCCTCTATCAGCACTAAGGTCTTACAAGACCAGTACAGAGAGGAGTCCTCTATCAGGACTAAGGTCTAACAAGACCAGTACAGAGAGTAGTCCTCTATCAGGACTAAGGTCTAACAAGACCAGGACAGAGAGGAGTCCTCTATCAGCACTAAGGTCTAACAAGACCAGTACAGAGAGGAGTCCTCTATCAGCACTAAGGTCTAACAAGACCAGTACAGAGATGAGTCCTCTATCAGCACTAAGGTCTAACAAGACCAGTACAGAGATGAGTCCTCTATCAGGACTAAGGTCTAACAAGACCAGTACAGAGAGGAGTCCTAACCCTGTCATGTCTCGGTGGTGTTTTCTAAATCCTGACTGAAACTCCTCAAATAAACTATTATGATGTAGAAAGTCGCACAACTGATTTGCGACCACTTTCTCAGGACCTTGGAGAGGAAGGGGAGGTTAGAGATCGGTCTGTAGTTAGCCAACACCTCTGGATCCAGAGCGGCTTCTTCAGGAGAGGTTTAATAACAGCCACCTTGAAGGAGTGTGGTACGTGGCCTGTTAGCAGAGACACATTGATCATATCTAATAGAGAGCCGCCAATTAAAGGCAAAACGTCTTTAAGCAGCCTCGTCGGGATGGGGTCCAAGAGACAGGTAGACGGGGTCCAAGAGACAGGTAGACGGGGTCTAGAGACAGGTAGACGTGGTCGAAGTAGAAACCATTGAAGATAATTGGTCACGGTTGATGAAGAAAAGCCATCTAAATATCCACCAGGGCATACAGCGGTTTCCAAGGCCATTCCACTTGAGGACAGATCACTGGTTAAGGGCAAGAGATTATTAATCTGGTCCCTAATAGTTCAAATCTTTTCATGAAAGAAGTTCATAAAGTCAAGTCACTGGGCTCTAGTTTCACTCGGCTCTGGTTGTACTGGTTAATTACTTCAAATGAAAATACATTACTCTGTTTCACTGCTCCAAAGAACATTTAAGAACAGAAAACTGATCAGTCGATCAATAATGTGTTTGTGATGTTTCCAGGCTCCCAGCCATAAGTACAGCGCACACAGCAGTCATGTGACCAACGTCAGTTTCCTGTATAATGACAGTCACCTGATCTCGACTGGGGGGAAGGACACCAGCATCATGCAGTGGCGTTTGGTGGAAAAGTCTTCGGTCTCTCTCACCGACGGCCTCCTCTCTAACTCCGCCCCCCATCGCGGGGACCCCGTCGTCACCCTCCCTTCTCCTGCAGTAGCCACGCCTACACAAGACCACGTCCTTCCTCCGACAACCAATGGAACCCAAGAACCCTGCCCCGACTCCATGTCCCCTACAAAGGAAGCCCCGCCTACATCCGAGTTAACTCCGCCCCATTCTGTGTCTACCTCGCCCCCCTCAGATAGCACGGTGAGTCTGAAGGACAGCCTGGAGCCGAGTGATGACACAGTCACGCCCAGCGATGAGGGGCTGCCCCCCCTCCCCCTCCCCTCAGACAGGCAGCATCTCGGTGTGTGAATGTGGCTACACTTGTGTGTGTGCGCACGAGGCTGAGTTGTATACCTTGTGAGGGCGCTTTACAAAGACATGTTTGTTCCTCACTTTGTGTTGGACCTTTTATATTTCGGGTTCAGACTTAGTCTTACGGTTGGAATCAGGTTTACATTTAGTTAGTGTATGTGAGGCTTCGGCATGTAGATAGTCATGGTGTCGTACGAGTTCATACCATAGATACATAACTCAGATGAAATGCATATTGATATCATTCAATGTGACGGACACTTGTGTGATGTCCATCCAGGAAGAGAATCGTCATGTTCTTAATGTTCTGCTGAGATCATTCAGCAGACGTCCAACGTCTCCATTCAACGTCTGCTGAAGTTCGACTTAATGTGAAAAAATAGAATCAAGAATTGTCGGTGATCCAGGTATAACGGTCTCTTTCAGGGGCTCGGCATGCGCGGCCAATGAGGGTCTCTGGAAGTATACGCGTCCTGAAGTTGGGACTCCAACCTGTGTCTCCAGTGTCACATGTTTCCTTTCACCAGTCAGCTGTTCAATACACTTTCCATCAGTTTCATCTAATGTCACAGTGTGAAACACCTGGAGTCTGATTTTCCTGAGGGAAGACTGGAAGAGGAGCCGTTACTGTCACACCTGGACAGCTACTCTGAAATGTGAAGTTTGAAAAGCTCACCGTGGTCACATCTTCTACTTGTCTGGGTTAGAGGTTAAGGGGTAGGGGTTAGGGCAGGGGTCGGGAATCTATGGCTCTTCCGGTGACGGCATATGGCTCCCAGACAATTTTTAGTCGAAAAAAAAATCTCCGCCCGCCCCCCTGTAATTTTCTCTATCGCTCCAGATCACAGCAGAAGTAATTTAAGGTCCCTTTCTTCAAGACGTCTTTGTTCTTGTATGAAACTAAACGTCTGTTATTGATCGTCTCTACACAGCAGCGTGTCCTTCTGTCTCTACGTGTCGCGTTAACACTTCTCGGCTCACGCGCCGCAGAGCTCCGACGCCGGCGTGTGCGCGCACATCGGGGCGGAGCCAAAAAAGTCACCTGCACCCTCCCGTAGCATCATGCAGCACCAGAAGTCACATTAAAAGCAAGACATATTAAATTAATTATACGTTAAAAATATAATATGGCTCTCAATGAAAAATATTTGGCTTTTATGGCTCTCCCAGTCAAAAAGGTTCCTGACCCCTGGGTTAGGGGGTAGGAGTTAAGGGTTTGGGGGTAAGGGTTAGGGGTTAGTAATTTAGGGGTAGTAGTTAGGGGGTTGGGGTTGGGGGCAGCAGATGACAGGAACAGGTGTGACGGGTAGGAGTTAGGGGGTAGGAGTTAGTAATTTAGGGTTAGTAGTTAAGGGTTAGGGGTAGGAGTTAAGGTTAGGGGCAGCAGAGAGCAGATGACAGGTGTGACAGGTGACCATCGGGTAACTTTTTGTCCAATGAGACGAGCTGTTGAACAAGATTTGAACCTGCAACTCCTAAATGTCCTTTAAAAACTAGATGTTTTTAAAATCTTTGGATATAAAAAACTGAATAACGATGTTTTATTTGTGTCTTTATAAAGAAAAATCATGGTAACAATGATTGATTGTGAGTTCCTAATAAATATTGATCAAAGCCATCATGTCCAATGAGCTGCACACCGTAAAGTTCAATCACTCAATTGGCTATTATTTAGTTTAACTGCCAAACGCAATACTTGATTACAAGAATGAAATATGGCTGGAAAGCTTCCGACTGATGTTTCACAATAAAAGCCCTCCAGGGAGAAGACCTTCATGTAAATCATCCCAGATATATGAACTCCACAGGGTGAACCAGAGTCAACCTCCACTCCCAGGGTGCATTTCACTAGCAGAGCTCCCATTCGGTTGTCTTGAATCTGGTGTCAGCACTTGTCCAGTCTCCCATCTCTGTAACCTCTGACCTTTGAAGGAGGGTCAAGAGGTGTAAACAGACTCAACCTCCAGAGTAAAGACTGACTCGGGTTGCGTCATCATCTGAAGGGGATCAGTTTGTATATACTGCAGATATCTGTATATTTCTGTTCATCAGGGGCAGCAGCTCCTCAGCTACACTGTAGAAATCCCATTTAACGCTCACATCTCTCAGCCAATCAGCTCACAGGAAACCCATGAAAACCTCTCCCCTGATTGGCTGGATTCAGTGCCTCGCTGAATGACTGCTGATGTTTGTTTGTACTCTTCTGGACCATTTCTGTTCAAAATGTAATCTAAATGCCATGATGGCGTCACTCTGGGCATCGGGGCTCTCAAAGGAGGGGGCGGGGGGGGGTCATGAGTGTTGGTGCCGTGGTAAACTCTTCATCTTGTCTCTGAAGAGACGGTGTGGGATCTTGGGACTCACTTGATGTCCAAGGAGGGGCTGTGCCAGAGGGGGGGGGGGGTATTAGAGGGGCAGGGTCAGAAGGTGGTTATGGATTCAAGTGTTTGTTTATTTTAGTTTTCAGTAACGATGTTGATACCCATGATGATGATGTTCATGTGACTGTTTTGAGCCAATGTAGTCTTCTGTGATGCATTCCTGTCTGATGACAGACTGTACGGAAGATTTCAACAAAAAAATGCAAATAAATGTTTTCGAAACACCTCCAGCGTCCTTCCTGTTGTTTCCATGGCGATGTCGCGGTACAAATGAATTCAGTCTACAGGCTCTGGCCTTCAGATGTCGCTGTAAATACATTGTGATTTTAGTATAGCCTAAAATCACAAACTACCATCTCCCCTCAAAGGGCTTTACAATCTGTACACATACAACATCCCTGACCTTTGACCTCAAATCGGATCAGGAAAAACTCCCAAAAAATATAAAAAACACTTTCAGCGTAAAAAAGGCAATGAACAATAGATGTCATGTGACCAGAGGAACAATAGATGTCATGTGATCAGAGGAACAATAGATGTCATGAGACCAGAGGAACAAAAGATGTCATGAGACCAGATGAACAATAGATGTCATGTGACCAGATGAACAATAGATGTCATGTGACCAGATGAACAATATATGTCATGTGACTAGATGAACAATATGTCATGTGACCAGAGGAACAATAGATGTCATGTGACTAGATGAACAATAGATGTCATGTGACCAGATGAACAATAGATGTCATGTGACCAGATGAACAATAGATGTCATGAGACCAGAGGAACAAAAGATGTCATGTGACCAGGTGAACAATAGATGTCATGTGACCAGATGAACAAAAGATGTCATGAGACCAGATGAACAATAGATGTCATGTGACCAGATGAACAATAGATGTCATGTGACCAGATGAACAATAGATGTTGTGTGACCAGATGAACAATAGATGTCATGTGACTAGATGAACAATAGATGTCATGAGACCAGAGGAACAAAAGATGTCATGAGACCAGATGAACAATAGATGTCATGTGACTAGATGAACAATATATGTCATGTGACCAGAGGAACAATAGATGTCATGAGACCAGATGAACAATAGATGTCATGTGACCAGATGAACAATAGATGTCATGAGACCAGATGAACAATAGATGTCATGAGACCAGATGAACAATAGATGTCATGTGACCAGATGAACAATAGATGTCATGTGACCAGGTGAACAATAGATGTCATGTGACCAGATGAACAATAGATGTCATGAGACCAGATGAACAATAGATGTCATGTGACTAAATGAACAATATATGTCATGTGACCAGATGAACAATAGATGTCATGTGACCAGATGATCAATAGATGTTGTGTGACCAGATGAACAATAGATGTCATGAGACCAGATGAACAATAGATGTCATGTGACTAGATGAACAATATATGTCATGTGACCAGATGAACAATAGATGTCATGTGACCAGAGGAACAATAGATGTCATGAGACCAGATGAACAATAGATGTCATGTGACCAGATGAACAATAGATGTCATGTGACCAGAGGAACAATAGATGAGATGTCATGTGACCAGACAGAAAAAAAAGATGTCAGGTGAACAATATATGTCATGTGACCAGATGAACAATAGATGTCATGAGACCAGATGAACAATAGATGTCATGTGACCAGATGAACAATAGATGTCATGTGACCAGATGAACAATAGATGTCATGTGACCAGATGAACAATAGATGTCATGTGACAAGCGGAGATACAGTCAGATTGTAATACACGCCGGTGGTAATGACGCCCGAGCCCGTCGGTCGGAAGTCACTAAAATTAATGTGGAATCGGTGTGTGCTTATGCCAAGACGTTGTCGGACACCGTAATTTTCTCTGGCCCTCTCCCCAATTTGCAGACAGACGAATTGTTTAGCCGAATGTCGTCTTTCAACCGCTGGCTGTCGAGGTGGTGCCCAGCGAATAATGTGGGCTACGTAGACAACTGGAAGACTTTCTGGGGAAAGCCTGATCTGATGAGGAGAGACGGCATTCATCCCACGTTGGACGGAGCGCGTCTCATTTCTGCTAACATGACCAAGTTGATCACCGGACTTAATCCATGACAACCCAGGGTTCAGATCAGGAACCGGGAGCAGAGTTGTAGTTTAACACCCTTCTCTGCTCTTCCATTTGAGCAGTTACCCACCCATGACTTTAGAGTAGAGACTGTGTCTGTCCCACGGGCACTTCAATTAAATAAATCAAAAGTAAGCAGAAGAGGAGTCGTACATCTCCTCGGCGTGCACATCTCCGAGGACCTCACATGGACCACGCACACCACTCACGTGGTGAAAAGGGCCCAACAACGCCTGTATTTCCTTAGGCGACTGAGGAAATTCAACATGGCCCCCCGCATCCTCAGAACATTCTACACCAGTACCATCGAGAGTGTTCTGACAGGTTGCATCACCGTCTGGTACGGGAACTGCACCGCCCTGGTGCGTAGGGCACTACAGAGGGTGGTGCGGTCGGCCCAGTACATCGTTGGAGGTGAGCTTCCCTCCATCCTGGACATATACACCAAGCGGTGCGTGGCCAGGGCCAAACGGATGATGAAAGACAATAACCACCCCGGCCACAAACTGTTCACCCTTCTACCGTCAGGCAGGCGATACCGCAGTATCAAGTGCCGCACAAACAGACTGAGGGACAGCTTCTTCAGTCAGGCCATCAGGCTGCTGAACAAGGACTGAGACCCTCATTAACACTATACACCAGAACATATTCTGTGAATATCTATGGCCATGGTGTATATTTTATTACATTGTTTTATATATATATATATATTGTATATATATATTGTATGTATATACATATATATATATATTGTCTCAAAAAAGTGTATATTTTATTACATTGTTTTATATATATATATTGTCATGATGTATATTCTATTACATTGTTTTATATACATATATTGTTAATACTTTCTTTTTTTTGTGGATATTGTATAGTTTATTAGGGTCCGAGCGACAGACGAAGTCTGACCGAGAGGAACCTATTGAAATTGTTAGGGGTATTATTATTAGGGTCCGAGCGACAGACGAAGTCTGACCGAGAGGAACCTATTGAAATTGTTAGGGGTATTATTATTAGGGTCCGAGCGACAGACGAAGTCTGACCGAGAGGAACCTATTGAAATTGTTAGAATTCTTATTATTAGGGTCCGAGCGACAGACGAAGTCTGACCGAGAGGAACCTATTGAAATTGTTAGGGGTATTATTATTAGGGTCCGAGCGACAGACGAAGTCTGACCGAGAGGAACCTATTGAAATTGTTAGGGGTATTATTATTAGGGTCCGAGCGACAGACGAAGTCTGACCGAGAGGAACCTATTGAAATTGTTAGAGTTCTTATTATTATTATTCTTATTCCACTTTTTTATTTTTGAACATTGGGCGCATATTGGGGGTATGTATCATATCCCAAAACTCACCAAATTTGGCAAGCTTGTCAGGCTTGGTGAAAATAGCCGGATGACAACAACGTCGAAATTCGGCTTTAAAAAATTGCTCTCTAGCGCCACCTGTAAATTTGACCGGCGACGCCCCTCACCCAGTATGTTCAAATGACTAGCTTTTTTTTTCACAAGTCCACTTGGACCTGCTCTACATAAAAGCCTCTCAAGACCGGCGACGCCCCTCACCCAGTATGTTCAAATGACTAGCTTTTTTTTTCACAAGTCCACTTGGACCTGCTCTACATAAAAGCCTCTCAGTACCCTAAGCTCCGCCTACTTAAATTTTCCACCATATTTTTTTTGGTGAAAAACACATCAGAGGCGTTTGCTCCGACATACGGGGTCCAATTCAAACCAAACCTATTGGAGATAATGATCATGGAAGCTATATCATCTAAGATCTATCATCGTATTTCAAATATATCATTCTGGTAAGGATCTATGGCCCAGCGAACATTTTAGGGGCGTGTCCTGTTTTGTAATGCTCATAACTTCAACACTATTGGGAAAAAAAAATAACAGACTATCAGGATATGTGCAGAAGGGAGCCTGGAACATTCACAGCAAATTTCGTGCAATTTAAACCGTAGGGGGCGCTACAATAATTCACCAAAGTTGGCCTTTGGCGTTTTTTGGCGTTTTTTGCTTGAATTGGCCCTTTTCCACTTTTTCCCCATCGATTATTTCTCCCACAAAACGCCAACAGAATCGGCTAAAAATCAGTTTTATAGAATCTCAAGACTTGAATAATGAACACTGTGAAAAAAAACGGACTTTTCGTCCGTAGGAAATTTTCGGTTTTTTACTGCCAATAATTTTTTACTTTCCGTGATTTCTTTATGTTAAAAACTATTGCTTAATCTCATCCAATACTTTCCCAAAAAATCATGTGTGATGCCAGTCAAGGCCTGAACACATTCACATGAAGAAACAAGCACATTTCTTCCAGGAACACCTATTGATCACCTATTGAGAAGTAAAATAACCAAATTTTTCTGCCCAAAATAATGTGAGCTCCTACGGCTGCCTCTAAACCAGCTGGCTCATAGCTCACCATGTTAAGTGTTGGTCTGGACACCTGGAGATGCGTGTTTGATTCTAAGACAAGGCAGCTTTTTTTCATCACTTTTTTTTTACATTGAATTTACATGAGGTGATCTATACTTCACGTAGGGACACACGACGCATGAATATGTTCACGTAGTTAAAGCGCCACCTAGTGGCTGAACTGGACTTTGTCGAATCCGCAAGTCACGGCCCGAGTCGAGTCCGACCGGCGCCAGGTTCTCGGCCCGGCTCGGCGCCGGCTCCCCGACCGCCCGGGTGGCGGGC
>NW_026613263.1:428533-453533 GCF_029220125.1 Pseudoliparis swirei
TGACCGTGTGTCCGTGTGACCGTGTGACCGTGTGTCCGTGTGACCGTGTGACCGTGTGTCCGTGTGTCCGTGTGACCGTGTGTCCGTGTGTCCGTGTGACCGTGTGTCCGTGTGACCGTGTGACCGTGTGTCCGTGTGTCCGTGTGACCGTGTGACCGTGTGACCGTGTGTCCGTGTGTCCGTGTGACCGTGTGACCGTGTGACCGTGTGACCCTGTGACCGTGTGACCGTGTGACCGTGTGTCCGTGTGTCCGTGTGACCGTGTGACCGTGTGTCCGTGTGTCCGTGTGATCATGTGACCGTGTGACCGTGGAGCAGCTGAGCTCTCGTGGCCCTCTTCACAGCGGAGCTCCTCCAATTCAGATTCCACCGATCTGCTCCTCCGCCTGCTCCTCTTCCCGGACACCGCTCGCCCCCCGCCGGAGGTACATTCACCGCGGAGCGGGACGATACCACCGCATCGATGACTCCATCTGGTCCTCCACCCGCCGGCACCCTCAGAGAAACACCGGCAGGAAGGTGGACCGCACCGAGCCAGGTCGGCTAACGTTAGCTCTACAACCAACACTCCGACGTCAAAGTGGATTGTTCAACATCCGTTCCGTCTCAGGCGAGGGACAGCTCCTCCAAGACCTGCTCCTCTCTGCCTGAGACGTGGCCCGACGACTCCTCTCAGCTCCACGGGCTGTCCCCTGGGGTTGTTGACACCGCCCCCCATCTCACCGGAACAGGAGGTCTCGCGAGACCTGGAAGGTGTTATCAGTATCATTGCCAGGATCCCAGACATTCAACTCTGTGGCTCTACAGCTGAAGGGTCCGACTCCAACCGTCAGTCAACATTTACCGCCCACAGCAGGACTTCCTCAGTGGATCCACCACTTCTCTCACCTGTTCACCGTCTCCCATCATCGTGTTGGCCGTCTTCACATGGACAACACGTCCCCCCTCAGGACTTCACCTCGTCTCCTCCAGCATCTTCACTTCAAACCCACTCTAAAGGTCACATGTTGCTCTGTTGCTCTGGTCTCACTCCCCATCTCCGACCACATGCTTATTTCATTTGATTTAAGTTTAACATGATCCAAATTCATACAGTTACGTGTCATATCCTTTCTCCACATCTCAAACATTAATCTAGCTGACCTCACAACAGGCCCCCCCACCCCCCCGTCTGGTTCATCTTTACAATGAGAGTCTCCAGACTCTGCTGATCTCACTGACGGTCTCATCCCCCACTCGGCCCCCTGGTTCTCCCCTCACCTCCGCCAGTTGAAAGCCACAGGACGTCAGTTGGAGAGGCTTTCCACCAAAACCGGACTCCCTCTTCATAAACAGATGCACCGTGCCCACATCTCCTAGACAACGACGCCCTCTCCTCAAATCACAAGACTTTACAAACAACCACTGCTGGTGCTGGGACCACCAGGACCACCAGGACCAGAGGGACCACCAGGACCACCAGGACCATCAGGACCACCAGGACCAGAGGGACCACCAGGACCACCAGGACCACCAGGACCATCAGGACCACCAGGACCACCAGGACCATCAGGACCAGAGGGACCACCAGGTCCACCAGGACCACCAGGACCAGAGGGACCAGCAGGACCACCAGGACCATCAGGACCATCAGGACCACCAGGACCACCAGGACCATCATGACCACCAGGACCACCAGGACCATCAGGACCACCAGGACCACCAGGACCATCAGGACCACCAGGACCACCAGGACCAGAGGGACCAGCAGGACCATCAGGACCACCAGGACCACCAGGACCACCAGGACCAGAGGGACCACCAGGACCACCAGGACCATCAGGACCACCAGGACCACTAGGACCACCAGGACCTCCAGGACCACCAGGACCAGCAGGACCACCAGGACCACCAGGACCATCAGGACCACCAGGACCACCAGGACCAGAGGGACCACCAGGACCATCAGGACCACCAGGACCACCAGGACCAGAGGGACCATCAGAACCACCAGGACCACCAGGACCATCAGGACCACCAGGACCACCAGGACCAGAGGGACCAGCAGGACCACCAGGACCAGAGGGACCACCAGGACCATCAGGACCACCAGGACCAGCAGGACCACCAGGACCCTTCTCTCTGTGGTCAACAACTCATTCCCCCTCACTTCTACTCCACTGAACACTGTAACTCCCTAATGTCATTGTTTAATCCTAAAATAGCTGCCATCCACCAGCAGCCGACCCCTCATACGTCCTGTTGTCCTTCTACTTGTATCCCCCCTCTGTACCTCTCCTGCTTCCAACTCCCCTCTGACATCGTTTTATCTAAACTCATCCAGACTACCAAGCCATCCACCTGCCGACTCGACCCCCTCCCATCCTCCCTGGTTATGACCTCCCTCCTCCCTCTGGTACCCTGATGACAGCCCTCATCCACTCCTCCTCCCCTCTGGTACCCTGATGACAGCCCTCATCCACTCCTCCTCCCCTCTGGTACCCTGATGACAGCCCTCATCCACTCCTCCCCCTCTGGTACCCTGATGACAGCCCTCATCCACTCCTCCTCCCCTCTGGTACCCTGATGACAGCCCTCATCCACTCCTCCTCCCTCTCTGGTACCCTGATGACAGCCCTCATCCACTCCTCCTCCCTCTCTGGTACCCTGATGACAGCCCTCATCCACTCCTCCTCTCCTCTCTGGTACCCTGATGACAGCCCTCATCCACTCCTCTCCTCTCTGGTACCCTGATGACAGCCCTCATCCCCTCCTCCTCTCCTCTCTGGTACCCTGATGACAGCCCTCATCCACTCTTCTCCTCTCTGGTACCCTGATGACAGCCCTCATCCACTCCTCCTCCCCTCTCTGGTACCCTGATGACAGCCCTCATCCACTCCTCCTCTCCTCTCTGGTACCCTGATGACAGCCCTCATCCCCTCCTCCTCTCCTCTCTGGTACCCTGATGACAGCCCTCATCCACTCTTCTCCTCTCTGGTACCCTGATGACAGCCCTCATCCACTCCCCCTCCTCTCTGGTACCCTGATGACAGCCCTCATCCACTCCTCCTCCCCTCTGGTACCCTGATGACAGCCCTCATCCACTCCTCCTCCCCTCTGGTACCCTGATGACAGCCCTCATCCACTCCTCCTCTCCTCTCTGGTACCCTGATGACAGCCCTCATCCACTCCTCCTCCCCTCTCTGGTACCCTGATGACAGCCCTCATCCACTCCCCCCTCCCCTCTGGTTCTGTCCCATCACCTCTCAAATCTGCTGCTGTTACTCCAATACTCAAGAAACCTGGTTTAGACCCCAACATTTTCAAAAACCTCCGTCCCATTTCCAACCTACCATTTCTCTCTAAAATCCTAGAAAAAACAGTGGCATCTGAGATTCAGACTCCCCTCTCCAACAATAACCTCTCTGAACAGTTCCAGTCCGGTCTTCGCCCCGTCACAGAAACAGCCCTCATCAAAGTCTCAAATGACCTCCTCATGGCAGCGGACTCTGGACTATTATCAATCCTCCTCGATCTGAGTGCCGCCTTCGACACCATCTCCCACTCCATCCTCCTTGACCGACGAGCCTCCATTGGAATTTCAGACACACCCCTTTCATGGTTTCACTCATATCTCTCTGGCCGTATTCATAAAATCATTCACATCACACCCCTCCCCCTCTCCTCCGGTGTTCCCCAGGGCTCTGTCCTTGGTCCTATCCTGTTTATCATCTACCTCCTCCCACTTGGACTCATTTTCCGCAAACATAACATTCAATTCCACTGTTACGCGGACGACACCCAACTCTATGTTTCCTCCAAACCCTCTTCCACTTTCCCGCCCCCCTCCCTCTGTGCCTGTTGACAGGAAATCAGATACTGGTTCACCTCAAACTTCCTCAAATTGAACAGCAATAAAACCGAGGTTGTCCTCATTGGCTCCAAGTCCACTCTCACCAAGCATCCCAGTTTCACCCTGACAATAGACAACTCCTCTTTGGTCTCCCCTCAGGCTAAGAGTCTGGGCGTCGTCCTCGGCAGCACACTGTCATTCCACACTCACATCAACACCACCATCCGGTCTGCCTACTTCCACCTCCGGAATATCAACCGCCTCCGCCCTTCACTCACACCCAACAGCGCCGCCATCCTGGCCCACTCTCTGGTCACCTCCCGCTTGGATAACAATTCCCTCCTCTTTGGTCTCCTCCATGAGCTCCAACTGGTCCAGAACGCTGCTGCCGCATCATCACCAACACCCTTCCATCTGCACATCATTGTTCTACAGCAACTCCACTGGCTTCCCATCAAACACCGCTTTGCCTTTAAGCTCCTCCTCCATGCCTTCGAGGCCTCCACGACCTCGCCCCTCCACACCCGTCTCACCTCCTCCAAACCAGCATCCCCACCCGGTCTCTCCGGTCGGCCTCCTCCATCGACCTGACTGACCCCCGGCTCGTCTGTCCACCACGGGCTCTGCCCCTCTGGAGCCGCCCCCCTGACATCAGAAACATGGACTCGATCATGTTATTCAAAACTCACCTCAAAACTCACCTTTGAGGCCTCTGCCTGACCTGTTCCCCTCGTGGCTGTTCTGCTTTTATCTGTTCTGCTTTTATCTGTTCTGCTCTTAACTGTTCTGCTTTTATCTGTTCTGCTTTTTTCTGTTCTGCTCTTAACTGTTCTGCTTTTATCTGTTCTGCTTTTATCTGTTCTGCTCTTAACTGTATTGCTTTTATCTGTTCTGCTTTTATCTGTTCTGCTCTTAACTGTTCTGCTTTTAACTGTTCTGCTTTTAACTGTTCTGCTTTTATCTGTTCTGCTTTTAACTGCTCTGCTTTTAACTGTTCTGCTTTTATCTGTTCTGCTTTTATCTGCTCTGCTTTTAACTGTTCTGCTTTTATCTGCTCTGCTTTTAACTGTTCTGCTTTTATCTGCTCTGCTTTTAACTGCTCTGCTTTTATCTGTTCTGCTTTTAACTGCTCTGCTTTTAACTGTTCTGCTTTTAACTGTTCTGCTTTTATCTGTTCTTTTTAATTGTGTCCATTTTTAAATATGTTGTACGGCGACCTTGAGTGCCTTGAAAGGCGCCTTATGAAATGAATGTATTATTATTATGTGTCTGTCTGTGTGTGTGTCTGTGTGTGTCTGTGTGTGTGTGTGTGTCTGTCTGTGTGTGTGAGTGTGTGTCTGTGTGTGTGTCTGTCTGTCTGTGTGTGTGTCTGTGTGTGAGTGTGTGTCTGTGTCACTGCTGGACAAATGAGACACAGTGAGGAGGAGGAGGAACCTGTGCTGATTGGTTGGTGAGTCCGGTCCCCTCCAGGTCCAGGACCTCCAGGGTTCTGCTGGACGCCACCGAGACCGCCAGCATCCCTGAGACCTGGTCCCCTGAAACACAGCAGTGTGTAGTGTGTAGCAGTGTGTAGCAGTGTGTAGTGTGTAGCAGTGTGTAGTGTGTAGCAGTGTGTAGTGTGTAGCAGTGTGTAGTGTGTAGCAGTGTGTAGTACCCAGCAGGTTGTAGTCCAGGTTCAGGACTCTCAGCTGGGAGCTGTGGGCCACGGCGATGGCGAGGCGAGCCCAGCCTTTGGAGCTGATTCCTGGGTTAGCGCTCAGAGTCAGCTCCCTCAGGCCTGGAGGACCAGAGACACAGGCTGAGTCCAGTCCCAGACACTTGGAGCTTGTCTTTCAGGCTCCGGGCTCCACCCTGACCACCAGCAGCACCAGGGCACTGAAAGTCCCCGCATGGCGCCCTGCCAACGGGCAGAACATGCAGAGTAAACGATGGACACTACTGGCCCTCAACGGCCGCCATCTTGGCTACGGAGCGCAAGAGGAGGAGCCCTTTCGCCAGCTTTTCATTTTATTTCTAAAACAATGGCGGACGAGATGCTCCGGTAGCACAAGCGTAGACCACGAAGGCTCCTGCCGCGATGGTGGAGGAGGCAGTTTCCACATGGGGTGGAGAAAGGTAAACAAGGGACACAAAGAGGGCAAGAAGTGAGGGCAAGAAGTGAGGGCAAGAAGTGAGGGCAAGAAGTGAGGGCAAGAAGTGAGGGCAAGCAGCAGCACTAAGATGTCAGTGGATTGCAGTGTCCTTCGTAAAGTGTCCGGTAGTAGACACAGCCACAGCGTGACACGAGAATCCAGTCCTCTCGGAATACGTATATGTATATATATACAGTCTATATACAGCAGCAGCAGGGAGGAGGTCCAGACACATGACCTCTTCACTGAAGCCGTCCTTCAGAGAGCTTGACCTCTGCTCAGGGGTCGTCATCTCATTCGTTAATTGGCCGACGTTCCACGAGTTTGGATCATTTCCATTCTTTACTACATTCTACATGTTCCCTGAATGTCACTTGACACGCTCCTGTGACTGTGTTCTTCCTAGAACTGTCTTCATGCATTAGCTCACATGAAGAAATGATGCTATTAGCTTAGCCTTCTGCTAACTATGAGGAAGAAGATATACCTCTTCCTCATAGGGACCTCGTGGTTGGTTATAGCTGGTTATACGCTCCATGTGGTTGGTTGTAGTTCCCTTGTGGTTGGTTGTAGTTCCCATGTGGTTGGTTGTAGTTCCCATGTGGTTGGTTGTAGTTCCCTTGTGGTTGGTTATAGTTCCCATGTGGTTGGTTATAGTTCCCATGTGGTTGGTTGTAGTTCCCTTGTGGTTGGTTGTAGTTCCCATGTGGTTGGTTGTAGTTCCCATGTGGTTGGTTGTAGTTCCCATGTGGTTGGTTGTAGTTCCCTTGTGGTTGGTTATAGTTCCCATGTGGTTGGTTGTAGTTCCCATGTGGTTGGTTGTGGTCTCAGGTTGGCTGGTGTCTCATGTGGTTGGCTGTGGTTCCCTTGTGGTTGGCTGTAGTTCCCTGTGGTTGCCAGTTCCCATGTGGTTGGTTGTAATCCTATGTGGTTATTGTAGTCTCTAGGTTGGCTGCCAGTTCCCATGTGGTTGGTTGTAGTTCCTTGTGGTTGGTTGTAGTTCCATGTGGTTGGTTGTAGTTCCATGTGGTTGGTTTTGTAGTTCCCATTGGTTATGTTATTCCCATGTGGTTGGTTATAGTTCCCATGTGGTTGGTTGTAGTTCCCATGTGGTTGGTTGTAGTTCAATTCAATTCAATTCAGTTTATTTGTATAGCCCAATTTCACAAATTACAAATTTGTCTCGGAGTGCTTTAATCTGTACATATAGACATCCCTGCCCCAAAACCTCACATCGGACCAGGAAAACTCCCAAATAACCCTTCAGGGGAAAAAAGGAAGAAACCTGGAGAGCAACGGAGGATCCCTCTAGGATGGACAGATGCAATAGATGTAATGTGTATGTGCAGAAGGATTTAGAGTTAAAATACATTTAAAATACCAATGAATATGACAGAGTGTATGAATAGTTCATAGTAAGTATATTCCACGATGGAAACCTCCTCGCTCCATCAGGCAGATGGCGGGGAGGAGGAGGGCGGAGTCTCAACAGGACAGTGGCGTAGTCATGGCAGGAGCAGGACGACACGACCAGACGATCCATCAGGCAGATAGGATCTATGCCGTCTCATAGGGTCGATGACCCCCATGACGGCGTAAAGTCAAAAGGACTCCAGGGAGAAAGCAGAGTTAGTAACGTGTGATTGAGAGATGAAAATTCATCCTTAAGGAGAGAAAAAAAAAGAGGAGATAGGTACTCAGTGCATCCTAAAACGTCCCCCGGCAGCTATAAGCCTATAGCAGCATATCAAGGGGCTGGACCAGGGCAAACCTGATTCAGCCCTAACTATAAGCTCTGTCAAAGAGGAAGGTCTTAAGTCTACTCTTAAACGAGGTGACTGTGTCTGCCTCCCGGACTGAAATTGGAAGCTGGTTCCATAAAGGAGCTTGATAACTAAAGGCTCTGGCTCCCATTCTACTTTTTAAGACTCTAGGAACTACAAGTAGTCCCGCATTTAGTGAGCGTAGCTCTCTAGTGGGGCAATATGGTACGACAAGCTCCTTAAGATATGATGGAGCATCACCAATCAAGGCTTTGTAGGTTAAGAGAAGAATTTTAAAAGTGATTCTTGATTTTACTGGGGGCCAGTGCAGAGCAGCTAGTGCAGGAGTGATGTGATCTCTTTTCTTAGTTTTAGTGAGAACACGAGCTGCAGCATTCTGGATCAACTGGAGGGACCTAAGAGATTTATTAGAGCAGCCTGCTAATAAGGAGTTGCAGTAATCCAGTCTCGAAGTAACGAACGCGTGAACCAATTTTTCTGCATCTTTTTGAGACAAGATGTGCCTGATTTTTGAAATATTACGAAGATGAAAGAATGCAGTCCTTGAGATTTGCTTTACGTGGGAGTTAAAGGACAAGTCCTGATCAAAGATAACGCCAAGATTCTTTACAGTGGTGTTGGATGCCAGGGCAATGCCGTCTACAGAATCCACATCACCAGATAATTGATCTCTGAGGTGCTCAGGCACGGTTAAAATTACTTGGTTTTGTCTGAGTTTAACATCAAGAAGTTGCAGGTCATCCATGTTTTATGTCTTTAAGACATGCTTGAATTTTACAGAGTTGGTTGCTCTCCTCTGGTTTTATCGATAAATATAGTTGAGTGTCATCTGCATAACAATGAAAGTTTATGGAGTGTTTCCTGATAATATTGCCCAAAGGAAGCATGTATAAGGTAAATAAAATTGGTCCAAGCACAGAACCTTGTGGAACTCCGTGATTAACATTGGTGGTTATCGAGGCCGTGGTTACAAATACAAACTGAGATCGATCTGATAAATAGGATTTAAACCAAATTAGTGCCGTGCCTGAAATGCCAATCGACTGCTCCAGTCTCTGTAACAGGATGTCATGGTCAATGGTGTCGAATGCAGCACTAAGGTCTAACAAGACCAGGACAGAGAGGAGTCCTTTATCTGCTGCCATTAAGAGGGCATTTGTTTTTTTCACCAGTGCCGTCTCGGTGCTGTGGTGTTTTCTAAATCCTGATTGAAATTTCTCAAATAACTTATTATGTTGTAGAAAGTCGCACAACTGATTTACCACTTTCTCAAGGATCTTGGAGAGGAAGGGAGGTTAGAGATCGGTCTGTAGTTAGCCAATACCTCTGGATCCAGAGTGGGCTTCTTCAGGAGAGGTTTAATAACAGCCACCTTGAAGGAGTGTGGTACGTGGCCTGTTAGCAGAGACACATTGATAATATCTAATAGAGAGCCGCCAATTAAAGGCAAAACGTCTTTAAGCAGCCTCGCGGGATGGGGTCCAAGAGACAGGTAGACGTGTTGAAGTAGAAACCGTTGAAAATATTTGGTCACGGTTGATAGGAGAAAATTGCGCCAAATATACACCAGGGCATACAGCGGTTTCCAAGGCCATTCCACTTGAGGACAGATTGGCACTGGTTATGGGCAAGAGATTATTAATCTTGTCCCTAATAGTTAAAATCTTTTCATTAAAGAAGTTCATAAAGTCATTACCACTAAGGTTAGGAATGCTCGGCTCACAGAGCTGTGACTCTCTGTCAGCCTGGCTACAGTGCTGAAGAGAAACCTGGGGTTGTTTTATTTTTCTATTATTGATGAGTAATAGGCTGCTCTGGCATTACGGAGGGCCTTCTTATATGTTTTAAGACTATCTCGCCAAACTAAGCGGGATTCTTGAGATTAGTTGAGCCATATGGTCTCAAGCCGTGACGCTTGCTTCAGTTTGCGGGTCTGAGGGTTATACCAGGAGCAAACCTCCTCTTCCTCACTGTCTTCTTCTTCAGAGGGGCTATCGAGTCCAGTGTCATTCTCAGAGAGCCTATGGCACTGTCAACAAGATGATCAATCTGGGACGGACTAAAGTTAGACCAGGAGTCCTCTGTTATATTGAGACGTGGTATCGAATCAAATACAGAAGGAATCGCTTCTTTAAATTTAGCTACAGCACTATCAGTTAGACATCTAGTGTAGAAACTTTTGACGGAGTACACTCCGGTAGTATAAATTCAAAAGTTATGAGGTTGTGGTCTGACAGAAGAGGATTCTGTGGGAAGACGTTCAAATGCTCAATGTCAACGCCATAAGTAAGAACAAGATCAAGCGTGTGGCCAAAGCTGTGAGTGGGTTTCTGTACTCTCTGACAGAAGCCAATCGAGTCCAACAAGGAGATGAATGCAGCACCTAGGCAATCATTATCAACATCCACATGGATATTAAAATCTCCTACAATAATAACTTTATCGGTTTTAAGAACCAAACTTGATATAAATTCTGAGAATTCAGATATAAACTCTGAATATGGACCTGGTGGCCGGTACAGAATCACAAATCGAATTGGCTGTAGTGTTTTCCAGGTTGGATGTGAAAGACTAAGAACAAGGCTTTCAAATGAGGTGTAGTGTAATTTTGGTTGTAGTTCCCATGTGGTTGGTTATAGTTCCCTTGTGGTTGGTTGTAGTTCCCTTGTGGTTGGTTGTAGTTCCCTTGTGGTTGGTTGTAGTTCCCATGTGGTTGGTTGTAGTTCCCATGTGGTTGGTTGTAGTTCCCATGTGGTTGGTTGTAGTTCCCATGTGGTTGGTTGTAGTTCCCATGTGGTTGGTTGTAGTTCCCATGTGGTTGGTTGTAGTTCCCATGTGGTTGGTTATAGTTCCCATGTGGTTGGTTGTAGTTCCCATGTGGTTGGTTGTAGTTCCCATGTGGTTGGTTGTAGTTCCCATGTGGTTGGTTATAGTTCCCTTGTGGTTGGTTGTAGTTCCCTTGTGGTTGGTTGTAGTTCCCTTGTGGTTGGTTGTAGTTCCCATGTGGTTGGTTGTGGTTCCCTTGTGGTTGGTTGTAGTTCCCATGTGGTTGGTTGTAGTTCCCATGTGGTTGGTTATAGTTCCCATGTGGTTGGTTGTAGTTCCCATGTGGTTGGTTGTAGTTCCCATGTGGTTGGTTATAGTTCCCATGTGGTTGGTTGTAGTTCCCATGTGGTTCCCTGTGGTGGCTGGGATCATCCACTATGACACATTGGCCCCTGGAGGTTCTCGTTACCTGACTTGGCCCCGTCGGGCGGCAGCATTCCACAGACCAGAGCCAGCGCCTCGTCTCCCAGCATGCAGTCTCCCAGGTCCAGACACACCAGCGCCGGGTGGGTCGACAGGGCCGAGTTCAAGGTCACCAGCCCGGCGTCCAACAGCGGGCTGCCGTGGAGACTGAGGAGCCAATCACAGCAAGTTTAGAGAGCATTGAGAGACGCTTATCCTGCTTTGTTGTGTGTAGTTTAATGTGTGTGTTTAGTGTCATATAGTGTGTAGTTTAATGTGCAGTGTGTAGTTTGATGTACAGTGTGTAGTTAGATGTGTAGTTTAATGTGCAGTGTGTAGTTTAATGTAGTGTGTAGTTTGATGTAGTGTGTAGTTTGATGTGCAGTGTGACCTCTCGGGGAGGTCACGTGACCTCCAGCGGTAACAGCCAATCAGAACCCCTGTACTCACAACAGGGTCTGCAGGGACCGGTTGGCCTTCAGGGCGTCGGCCAGGCGTTGGGTCCGGCTGACCCCGGAGACGACGCCCAGGTTGAGGTTGAGCTGCGCCAGCGAGCCGCACGCCGCCACGCCGGAGCACACGCGGGCGAAGTCGCGGTCGGAGAGCTGGCAGCCGCGGACGGACAGCAGCCGCACCCCGTCCTCCTGCAGGCCCTCCACGATGGCCTGCACCTCGGCCGCCGACAGCAGCTCCCCCGTGATCTGGATGGAGGCCGGCAGCATGCTGCCCTGAGGGGGGCCTGGGGGGCCTGGAGACATCTGGAGACACCTGGGGGGGCCTGGAGACACCTGGAGACACCTGGGGGCCTGAGACACCTGGGGGCCTGGAGACACCGGGGGCCTGGAGACACCTGGGGGCCTGGGGGCCTGGAGACACCTGGGGGACAGGCCTGGGGACACCTGGGGGACAGGCCTGGGGACACCTGGGGAACAGGCCTGGGGACACCTGGGGGCCAGGCCTGGAGACACCTGGGGGCCAGGGGACACCTGGAGACACCTGGGGGGGCCTGGAGACACCAGGGGGGGCCTGGAGACACCGGGGGGGCCTGGAGACACCGGGGGGGGGGCCTGGAGACACCTGGGGACAGGTGCACCTGGAAGCAGGGTTAGAACTCATTATTCCCCAAACCTCCACCTGCACCCTCATATCCACAAACTAATCAGCTGATCGGACTAACTTCTGATTGGCTTTGCAAGAAGGAGATCAATTAACCTGATAAACGATCGATCAGCTCACGCGGGCAGGTTCGGGACTTTCACACGCTGACGTCATCGTCCTCCGCTCCGGTGCCTCTGATCCTGCCGCAGGTTCCGATCCGGTCTGAGTGGATCGATCCCGGTTACCGATGATCGGTTCGGGTCCCGGAGCCGGCAGAGGGTCCGGTGCGTCGGTCAGGGAGAGCTCGAGCTCCCGGTGTGTTTGTGCAGGTGATCGTTACTATGAGACACAGAGAGGGCAGCAGCGAGGAGGGCTCACTCTGACCGGTTTCCTGGGACCACAGAGGTGACATTATGATTGCAGAGCACATCGCCTCCTCTACGCAGCTGTTGTGTTGTCGGGTATTTAATGCTCCATATTTTAATATCATGCATGTTATGATGTTTTCCTGCCTGTTGAGATGACGTTGGTTTGTTTTTTGTTTGTTTTTGTTTTCACGACCCTGGACAGCACTTTGACCTTTGTCTGTGTGCAATTTAAATCAACTTTATTTTTATTGTTATTATTATATTCTTCTTGTTGTTATTATTGTTAAAAGTAATATATTATCATATAATATTATTATGATGATTACAAAGTATATATTATTATATTGTATAGAGCGTATTCACGTGACATCAGAATCTCAATCGCGCCATCTTGGGGTCTCACTTATTAAATGTCAGAAGAAGTTTACCTCCTATCGTGTCGCTGTTTGATTATGCGAGAGCCCAGCAACCTCATGTCATTCTGCATTACCAAAGAAAGATTTCAGCCTAGTTACCAGCACAGAGCCCGGTCACATTACTGTAAAACAGTTTTCATTTCCGCTATCGACCATGGGACATAAACAACTATTTCTGCGTTATACTTGTTGTGTAAATACCACAAATGTCGGAACATCAAGCGCCCCGTGTCTGGTTCATATATGACCCGTAGTCACAGCTCCGCCTCCAGGACGAGTGTCTGATGAAGCCGCTTCCAGCTCCTTCAGGACCAGCAGTGACTGGTGGCCGTGCTGATGCTGTTCCCATGGAGACAGTGTTTTATTTTACCTTGAAATGAATCACAGAGTAAAGGCAGACATCGCCCGACGGAGTTGCCATGTTCATGGCTTCCTCCCAAGTTTCCATCCACAGTTCCTTTTGCGCAAGTGAAACATTGATTTTCGCTCGGCGAAAAAAGCAAAGAGATTATTGACGAGAGTGTCAATGGAAACGTGCCCACAACCCGATGTATCAACAGAATAGTCCTAACGCTCATAGGCCGAGTGAAGCCGAAGTAGATGCATGACAAGTTGAAGTAATAGCCTCTTGTTGAGCTGATAAACCCATATTCTGAATCAGTCCCACATCCAACAATGAGGCACAGAACCATCACAAGGCACACCGCTTTGAACTGAAATCGTGTCTCCTTCAGGATATAATGGTCATTTCTAAGGGAAGAGCGGCATACAAACAAGCAAAACAATGCCGTGGTGGGACCCCACATGGCCGCCAAAGGTTGTTGTGGTCACGTGAGTGAATACGCTCTATACATTGGCATTGTGTGTGTGAGAATTATTTAAAGAAAATTGGGGATAAAAAGCTATTTTTTGAAAACAATAGAAAATATATTTAAAATCAAACTTGATATCATACTTTTAGATTTTATTTTTTAAATGTTTATGAGAGGGAAAAGAGAGCAGCGTCATAAAAACAAAAAGTAAAATAAAATGTAAAAAAATATATTATATTTACGATTATTATTACCATTGTTTTTTATTATTACTATTATTATTATTATTATTATTATTACTATTACCATTATCATTATTTTATTGGTGAATTTATTATTCTTGTTTCCCTCTAGATTTGTTTTATATTTTTGAGACGGGAGTGACACCTTCAGACAACAGACGATCTTTACGATTGTGACGTCACAGCCCGCTGAATGGTATTAATCCTCCTCGGTCTGTGACGTCATGTGCACAGGAAGACGATCACGTGGGGTTGTCGATATCGCCAATTATTGATTATTGCGTATCAGAAGCTCCTGATCGATGAAACCTGATCCAATCACATCATGCTGCTTCCGGTCCGACTTTTCAAAATAAAAAAAACTGTGCCAAAAAGTGTTTTTTAAGCAGTTGTATATATTTTATATTATTAATTCATTAGATATTAAGCAAACGCTTTTGATCCAGACTTACGTCATACACGTAGAACGCACGGAGAGGGCTTGAGCCGCTGACCTCTGACCTGTGACCCACGGACGCCTTCCATCAGTGATTTAAATGAAGGATTCACTAAAATACGAAAATATTAACCATGTCATAAATACATAAAGAATAGTTCGTTGTCGTTGTCTTGAACATCATTTCTTTGTGCTTCATGTGTTTGACATTCTGATCCAGAAGCACCTTTTACTTCATGAAAACAGATCATAACACGACTTGAAGTCTTTTGCTGGTTTTGTGTATTTGAGTATCTCATGTTGGTCCAAGTACTGCAACGTCTCGCTCAGAATACACACGCCCCACCACCACGGAAGACAGACGAACACCTTAAATACATATCACGAATATTGGTTAGACATGGTTGAATCTGACACTTATTTATTAAATCATTTGTGTGGTCTAAGAAACAAAAATGATAAATAACAAGTTATATATAATAATCAAAGCAGACTCGATGAAGCAGAGATATATAAAATAAAATAAGTTTAACTTAATTAAATTAATGATTTGTTTATTTATTTTATCGCTTTTGTTTCAATATAATAATTATTACTTTTTTTATGTGTAGGTTGTTAATATAGTTATTTATTCAAAATAAATAACTATTTTGCGTCAGACGTCACTCGTTGGCTGCGTCGTGACGTACCCGGAAGTGTTCCGATCAGCAGCTGCAGCTAGCAGCGGCTAACGGCTCCGACTAGCAACCTGAAGCTCCGAACACAGAGACAGGCGGAACGACAGGCAGGCAGACAGACAGACAGAGGGGCAGACAGGTAAGATATGCTCCACCTCTGACACTTCATTCTTCTTCCGGTCAGAAAACAACAACAATCTGCAGAAGAAGAGTTCAGCTAGCAGCTAACTAGCTTCGTTAAATGCTGCAGGAAGCAGCTAGGAGACATAGATGCTCCCTCACAGCCTTGTGTCAGTTAGGAGACGAGGAAGCAGCTAGGAGACATAGATGCTCCCTCTCAGCCTTGTGTCAGTTAGGAGACGAGGAAGCAGCTAGGAGACATAGATGCTCCCTCACAGCCTTGTGTCAGTTAGGAGACGAGGAAGCAGCTAGGAGACATAGATGCTCCCTCTCACAGCCTTGTGTCAGTTAGGAGACGAGGAAGCAGCTAGGAGACATAGATGCTCCCTCTCAGCCTTGTGTCAGTTAGGAGACGAGGAAGCAGCTAGGAGACATAGATGCTCCCTCTCAGCCTTGTGTCAGCTAGGAGACGAGGAAGCAGCTAGGAGACATAGATGCTCCCTCACAGCCTTGTGTCAGTTAGGAGACGAGGAAGCAGCTAGGAGACATAGATGCTCCCTCACAGCCTTGTGTCAGTTAGGAGACGAGGAAGCAGCTAGGAGACATAGATGCTCCCTCTCAGCCTTGTGTCAGTTAGAGACGAGGAAGCAGCTAGGAGACATAGATGCTCCTCTCACAGCCTTGTGTCAGTTAGGAGACGAGGAAGCAGCTAGGAGACATAGATGCTCCTCTCAGCCTTGTGTCAGTTAGAGACGAGGAAGCAGCTAGGAGACATAGATGCTCCCTCTCAGCCTTGTGTCAGTTAGGAGACGAGGAAGCAGCTAGGAGACATAGATGCTCCCTCTCACAGCCTTGTGTCAGTTAGGAGACGAGGAAGCAGCTAGGAGACATAGATGCTCCCTCTCTCAGCCTTGTGTCAGTTAGGAGTCGAGGAAGCAGCTAGGAGACATAGATGCTCCCTCTCAGCCTTGTGTCAGTTAGGAGACGAGGAAGCAGCTAGGAGACATAGATGCTCCCTCTCAGCCTTGTGTCAGTTAGGAGACGAGGAAGCAGCTAGGAGACATAGATGCTCCCTCACAGCCTTGTGTCAGTTAGGAGACGAGGAAGCAGCTAGGAGACATAGATGCTCCCTCTCAGCCTTGTGTCAGTTAGAGAGCGAGGAAGCAGCTAGGAGACATAGATGCTCCCTCTCACAGCCTTGTGTCAGTTAGGAGACGAGGAAGCAGCTAGGAGACATAGATGCTCCCTCTCACAGCCTTGTGTCAGTTAGGAGACGAGGAAGCAGCTAGGAGACATAGATGCTCCCTCTCAGCCTTGTGTCAGTTAGGAGACGAGGAAGCAGCTAGGAGACATAGATGCTCCCTCTCACAGCCTTGTGTCAGTTAGGAGACGAGGAAGCAGCTAGGAGACATAGATGCTCCTCTCTCAGCCTTGTGTCAGTTAGGAGACGAGGAAGCAGCGAGGAGACATAGATGCTCCCTCTCAGCCTCGTGTCAGTTAGGAGACGAGGAAGCAGCTAGGAGACATAGATGCTCCCTCTCAGCCTCGTGTCAGTTAGGAGACGAGGAAGCAGCTAGGAGACATAGATGCTCCCTCAGCCTTGTGTCAGTTAGAGACGAGGAAGCAGCTAGGAGACATAGATGCTCCTCTCACAGCCTTGTGTCAGGTAGGGGACGAGGAAGCAGCTAGGAGACATAGATGCTCCTCTCAGCCTTGTGTCAGTTAGAGACGAGGAAGCAGCTAGGAGACATAGATGCTCCTCTCAGCCTCGTGTCAGTTAGGAGACGAGGAAGCAGCTAGGAGACATAGATGCTCCTCTCTCAGCCTTGTGTCAGTTAGGAGACGAGGAAGCAGCTAGGAGACATAGATGCTCCTCTCAGCCTTGTGTCAGCTAGAGACGAGGAAGCAGCTAGGAGACATAGATGCTCCCTCTCAGCCTTGTGTCAGCTAGAGACGAGGAAGCAGCTAGGAGACATAGATGCTCCCTCACAGCCTTGTGTCAGTTAGGAGACGAGGAAGCAGCTAGGAGACATAGATGCTCCCTCTCAGCCTTGTGTCAGTTAGGAGACGAGGAAGCAGCTAGGAGACATAGATGCTCCCTCTCACAGCCTTGTGTCAGCTAGGAGCGAGGAAGCAGCTAGGAGACATAGATGCTCCTCTCAGCCTTGTGTCAGTTAGGAGACGAGGAAGCAGCTAGGAGACATAGATGCTCCCTCACAGCCTTGTGTCAGTTAGGAGACGAGGAAGCAGCTAGGAGACATAGATGCTCCTCTCACAGCCTTGTGTCAGCTAGGAGACGAGGAAGCAGCTAGGAGACATAGATGCTCTCTCTCAGCCTTGTGTCAGTTAGGAGACGAGGAAGCAGCTAGGAGACATAGATGGTCCCTCTCTCAGCCTTGTGTCAGTTAGGACGAGGAAGCAGCTAGGAGACATAGATGCTCCTCTCAGCCTTGTGTCAGTTAGGAGACGAGGAAGCAGCTAGAGACATAGATGCTCCCTCTCAGCCTTGTGTCAGTTAGGAGACGAGGAAGCAGCTAGGAGACATAGATGCTCCCTCGCAGCCTTGTGTCAGTTAGGAGACGAGGAAGCAGCTAGGAGACATAGATGCTCCCTCTCAGCCTTGTGTCAGTTAGGTGACGAGGAAGCAGCTAGGAGACATAGATGCTCCCTCTCAGCCTTGTGTCAGTTAGGAGACGAGGAAGCAGCTAGGAGACATAGATGCTCCCTCTCAGCCTTGTGTCAGCTAGGAGACGAGGAAGCAGCTAGGAGACATAGATGCTCCCTCACAGCCTTGTGTCAGTTAGGAGACGAGGAAGCAGCTAGGAGACATAGATGCTCCCTCTCAGCCTTGTGTCAGTTAGGAGACGAGGAAGCAGCTAGGAGACATAGATGCTCCCTCACAGCCTTGTGTCAGTTAGGAGACGAGGAAGCAGCTAGGAGGCATAGATGCTCCCTCTCACAGCCTTGTGTCAGTTAGGAGACGAGGAAGCAGCTAGGAGACATAGATGCTCCCTCTCAGCCTTGTGTCAGTTAGGAGACGAGGAAGCAGCTAGGAGACATAGATGCTCCCTCTCTCAGCCTTGTGTCAGTTAGGAGACGAGGAAGCAGCTAGGAGACATAGATGCTCCCTCACAGCCTTGTGTCAGTTAGGAGACGAGGAAGCAGCTAGGAGACATAGATGCTCCCTCTCAGCCTTGTGACAGTTAGGAGACGAGGAAGCAGCTAGGAGACATAGATGCTCCCTCTCAGCCTTGTGTCAGTTAGGAGACGAGGAAGCAGCTAGGAGACATAGATGCTCCCTCACAGCCTTGTGTCAGCTAGAGACGAGGAAGCAGCTAGGAGACATAGATGCTCCTCTCAGCCTTGTGTCAGTTAGAGACGAGGAAGCAGCTAGGAGACATAGATGCTCCTCACAGCCTTGTGTCAGTTAGAGACGAGGAAGCAGCTAGGAGACATAGATGCTCCCTCTCTCAGCCTTGTGTCAGTTAGGAGACGAGGAAGCAGCTAGGAGACATAGATGCTCCCTCACAGCCTTGTGTCAGTTAGGAGACGAGGAAGCAGCTAGGAGACATAGATGCTCCCTCACAGCCTTGTGTCAGTTAGGAGACGAGGAAGCAGCTAGGAGACATAGATGCTCCCTCACAGCCTTGTGTCAGTTAGGAGACGAGGAAGCAGCTAGGAGACATAGATGCTCCCTCTCAGCCTTGTGTCAGTTAGGAGACGAGGAAGCAGCTAGGAGACATAGATGCTCCCTCACAGCCTTGTGTCAGTTAGGAGACGAGGAAGCAGCGAGGAGACATAGATGCTCCCTCTCAGCCTTGTGTCAGTTAGGAGACGAGGAAGCAGCTAGGAGACATAGATGCTCCCTCTCAGCCTTGTGTCAGTTAGGAGACGAGGAAGCAGCTAGGAGACATAGATGCTCCCTCTCTCAGCTTTGTGTCAGTTAGGAGACGAGGAAGCAGCTAGGAGACATAGATGCTCCCTCTCAGCCTTGTGTCAGTTAGGAGACGAGGAAGCAGCTAGGAGACATAGATGCTCCCTCACAGCCTTGTGTCAGTTAGGAGACGAGGAAGCAGCTAGGAGACATAGATGCTCCCTCTCAGCCTTGTGTCAGTTAGGAGACGAGGAAGCAGCTAGGAGACATAGATGCTCCTCTCACAGCCTTGTGTCAGTTAGAGACGAGGAAGCAGCTAGGAGACATAGATGCTCCTCTCACAGCCTTGTGTCAGTTAGGAGACGAGGAAGCAGCTAGGAGACATAGATGCTCCCTCACAGCCTTGTGTCAGTTAGGAGACGAGGAAGCAGCTAGGAGGCATAGATGCTCCCTCTCACAGCCTTTTGTCAGTTAGGAGACGAGGAAGCAGCTAGGAGACTCCTATGCTCCCTCTCTCAGCCTTGTGTCAGTTAGGAGATGAGGAAGCAGCTAGGAGACATAGATGCTCCCTCTCTCAGCCTTGTGTCAGCTAGGAGACGAGGAAGCAGCTAGGAGACATAGATGCTCCCTCACAGCCTTGTGTCAGTTAGGAGACGAGGAAGCAGCTAGGAGACATAGATGCTCCCTCTCAGCCTTGTGTCAGTTAGGAGACGAGGAAGCAGCTAGGAGGCATAGATGCTCCCTCACAGCCTTGTGTCAGTTAGGAGACGAGGAAGCAGCTAGGAGACATAGATGCTCCCTCTCAGCCTTGTGTCAGTTAGGAGACGAGGAAGCAGCTAGGAGACATAGATGCTCCCTCACAGCCTTGTGTCAGTTAGGAGACGAGGAAGCAGCTAGGAGACATAGATGCTCCCTCTCAGCCTTGTGTCAGTTAGGAGACGAGGAAGCAGCTAGAGACATAGATGCTCCCTCTCTCAGCCTTGTGTCAGTTAGGAGACGAGGAAGCAGCTAGGAGACATAGATGCTCCCTCACAGCCTTGTGTCAGTTAGGAGACGAGGAAGCAGCTAGGAGACATAGATGCTCCCTCTCAGCCTTGTGTCAGTTAGGAGACGAGGAAGCAGCTAGGAGGCATAGATGCTCCCTCACAGCCTTGTGTCAGTTAGGAGACGAGGAAGCAGCTAGGAGGCATAGATGCTCCCTCTCAGCCTTGTGTCAGTTAGGAGACGAGGAAGCAGCTAGGAGACATAGATGCTCCCTCTCAGCCTTGTGTCAGTTAGGAGACGAGGAAGCAGCTAGGAGACATAGATGCTCCCTCTCAGCCTTGTGTCAGTTAGGAGACGAGGAAGCAGCTAGGAGACTCCTATGCTCCCTCACAGCCTTGTGTCAGCTAGGAGACGAGGAAGCAGCTAGGAGACATAGATGCTCCCTCTCAGCCTTGTGTCAGTTAGGAGATGAGGAAGCAGCTAGGAGACATAGATGCTCCCTCACAGCCTTGTGTCAGTTAGGAGATGAGGAAGCAGCTAGGAGACATAGATGCTCCCTCTCAGCCTTGTGTCAGTTAGGAGATGAGGAAGCAGCTAGGAGACATAGATGCTCCCTCTCTCAGCCTTGTGTCAGTTAGGAGACGAGGAAGCAGCTAGGAGACATAGATGCTCCCTCTCAGCCTTGTGTCAGTTAGGAGACGAGGAAGCAGCTAGAAGGCATAGATGCTCTCTCTCAGCCTTGTGTCAGCTAGGAGACGAGGAAGCAGCTAGGAGGCATAGATGCTCCCTCACAGCCTTGTGTCAGCTAGGAGACGAGGAAGCAGCTAGGAGACATAGATGCTCCCTCACAGCCTTGTGTCAGTTAGGAGACGAGGAAGCAGCTAGGAGACATAGATGCTCCCTCTCTCAGCCTTGTGTCAGTTAGGAGACGAGGAAGCAGCTAGGAGGCATAGATGCTCCCTCTCTCAGCCTTGTGTCAGTTAGGAGACGAGGAAGCAGCTAGGAGACATAGATGCTCCCTCTCAGCCTTGTGTCAGTTAGGAGACGAGGAAGCAGCTAGGAGACATAGATGCTCCCTCTCAGCCTTGTGTCAGTTAGGAGACGAGGAAGCAGCTAGGAGACATAGATGCTCCCTCTCTCAGCTTTGTGTCAGTTAGGAGACGAGGAAGCAGCTAGGAGACATAGATGCTCCCTCACAGCCTTGTGTCAGCTAGGAGACGAGGAAGCAGCTAGGAGACATAGATGCTCCCTCTCTCAGCCTTGTGTCAGTTAGGAGACGAGGAAGCAGCTAGGAGACATAGATGCTCCCTCTCAGCCTTGTGTCAGTTAGGAGACGAGGAAGCAGCTAGGAGACATAGATGCTCCCTCTCAGCCTTGTGTCAGTTAGGAGACGAGGAAGCAGCTAGGAGGCATAGATGCTCCCTCTCTCAGCCTTGTGTCAGTTAGGAGATGAGGAAGCAGCTAGGAGACATAGATGCTCCCTCTCTCAGCCTTGTGTCAGCTAGGAGACGAGGAAGCAGCTAGGAGACATAGATGCTCCCTCTCACAGCCTTGTGTCAGCTAGGAGACGAGGAAGCAGCTAGGAGACATAGATGCTCCCTCTCTCAGCCTTGTGTCAGCTAGGAGACGAGGAAGCAGCTAGGAGACATAGATGCTCCCTCACAGCCTTGTGTCAGTTAGGAGACGAGGAAGCAGCTAGGAGACATAGATGCTCCCTCTCACAGCCTTGTGTCAGTTAGGAGACGAGGAAGCAGCTAGAGACATAGATGCTCCCTCTCAGCCTTGTGTCAGTTAGAGACGAGGAAGCAGCTAGGAGACATAGATGCTCCTCACAGCCTTGTGTCAGTTAGAGACGAGGAAGCAGCTAGGAGACATAGATGCTCCTCTCAGCCTTGTGTCAGTTAGAGACGAGGAAGCAGCTAGGAGACATAGATGCTCCCTCTCAGCCTTGTGTCAGTTAGGAGACGAGGAAGCAGCTAGGAGGCATAGATGCTCCCTCACAGCCTTGTGTCAGTTAGGAGACGAGGAAGCAGCTAGGAGACATAGATGCTCCCTCTCTCAGCCTTGTGTCAGTTAGGAGACGAGGAAGCAGCTAGGAGACATAGATGCTCCCTCTCAGCCTTGTGTCAGTTAGGAGACGAGGAAGCAGCTAGGAGACATAGATGCTCCCTCTCAGCCTTGTGTCAGTTAGGAGACGAGGAAGCAGCTAGGAGACATAGATGCTCCCTCTCAGCCTTGTGTCAGCTAGGAGACGAGGAAGCAGCTAGGAGGCATAGATGCTCGCTCACAGCCTTGTGTCAGTTAGGAGACGAGGAAGCAGCTAGGAGACATAGATGCTCCCTCTCAGCCTTGTGTCAGTTAGGAGACGAGGAAGCAGCTAGGAGACATAGATGCTCCCTCACAGCCTTGTGTCAGTTAGGAGACGAGGAAGCAGCTAGGAGACATAGATGCTCCCTCTCAGCCTTGTGTCAGTTAGGAGACGAGGAAGCAGCTAGGAGACATAGATGCTCCCTCTCAGCCTTGTGTCAGTTAGGAGACGAGGAAGCAGCTAGGAGACATAGATGCTCCCTCTCACAGCCTTGTGTCAGCTAGGAGACGAGGAAGCAGCTAGGAGACATAGATGCTCCCTCTCAGCCTTGTGTCAGTTAGGAGATGAGGAAGCAGCTAGGAGACATAGATGCTCCCTCACAGCCTTGTGTCAGTTAGGAGACGAGGAAGCAGCTAGGAGACATAGATGCTCCCTCTCAGCCTTGTGTCAGCTAGGAGACGAGGAAGCAGCTAGGAGGCATAGATGCTCTCTCTCAGCCTTGTGTCAGTTAGGAGACGAGGAAGCAGCTAGAAGGCATAGATGCTCCCTCTCTCAGCCTTGTGTCAGTTAGGAGACGAGGAAGCAGCTAGGAGACATAGATGCTCCCTCTCAGCCTTGTGTCAGCTAGGAGACGAGGAAGCAGCTAGGAGACATAGATGCTCTCTCTCAGCCTTGTGTCAGTTAGGAGACGAGGAAGCAGCTAGAAGGCATAGATGCTCCCTCTCAGCCTTGTGTCAGTTAGGAGACGAGGAAGCAGCTAGGAGACATAGATGCTCCCTCTCTCAGCCTTGTGTCAGTTAGGAGACGAGGAAGCAGCTAGGAGACATAGATGCTCTCTCTCAGCCTTGTGTCATCTAGGAGACGAGGAAGCAGCTAGGAGACATAGATGCTCCCTCTCTCAGCCTTGTGTCAGTTAGGAGACGAGGAAGCAGCGAGGAGACATAGATGCTCCCTCTCACAGCCTTGTGTCAGTTAGGAGACGAGGAAGCAGCTAGGAGACATAGATGCTCCCTCACAGCCTTGTGTCAGTTAGGAGACGAGGAAGCAGCTAGGAGACATAGATGCTCTCTCTCAGCCTTGTGTCATCTAGGAGACGAGGAAGCAGCTAGGAGACATAGATGCTCCCTCTCTCAGCCTTGTGTCAGTTAGGAGACGAGGAAGCAGCTAGGAGACATAGATGCTCCCTCTCTCAGCCTTGTGTCAGTTAGGAGACGAGGAAGCAGCTAGGAGACATAGATGCTCCCTCACAGCCTTGTGTCAGTTAGGAGACGAGGAAGCAGCTAGGAGGCATAGATGCTCCCTCTCACAGCCTTGTGTCAGTTAGGAGACGAGGAAGCAGCTAGGAGACTCCTATGCTCCCTCTCTCAGCCTTGTGTCAGTTAGGAGACGAGGAAGCAGCTAGGAGGCATAGATGCTCCCTCTCTCAGCCTTGTGTCAGTTAGGAGACGAGGAAGCAGCTAGGAGACATAGATGCTCCCTCTCTCAGCCTTGTGTCAGTTAGGAGACGAGGAAGCAGCTAGGAGACATAGATGCTCCCTCTCAGCCTTGTGTCAGTTAGGAGACGAGGAAGCAGCTAGGAGGCATAGATGCTCCCTCACAGCCTTGTGTCAGTTAGGAGACGAGGAAGCAGCTAGGAGACATAGATGCTCCCTCTCTCAGCCTCGTGTCAGTTAGGAGACGAGGAAGCAGCTAGGAGACATAGATGCTCCCTCTCAGCCTCGTGTCAGTTAGGAGACGAGGAAGCAGCTAGGAGACATAGATGCTCCTCTCAGCCTTGTGTCAGTTAGGAGACGAGGAAGCAGCTAGAGACATAGATGCTCCTCTCAGCCTTGTGTCAGCTAGAGACGAGGAAGCAGCTAGAGACATAGATGCTCCTCTCAGCCTCGTGTCAGCTAGGAGACGAGGAAGCAGCTAGGAGACATAGATGCTCCTCTCAGCCTTGTGTCAGTTAGGAGACGAGGAAGCAGCTAGGAGACCTAGATGCTCCCTCTCAGCCTTGTGTCAGTTAGGAGACGAGGAAGCAGCTAGGAGGCATAGATGCTCCCTCTCAGCCTTGTGTCAGTTAGGAGACGAGGAAGCAGCTAGGAGACATAGATGCTCCCTCTCAGCCTTGTGTCAGTTAGGAGACGAGGAAGCAGCTAGGAGGCATAGATGCTCCCTCACAGCCTTGTGTCAGTTAGGAGACGAGGAAGCAGCTAGGAGACATAGATGCTCCCTCTCTCAGCCTTGTGTCAGTTAGGAGACGAGGAAGCAGCTAGGAGACATAGATGCTCCCTCTCAGCCTCGTGTCAGTTAGGAGACGAGGAAGCAGCTAGGAGACATAGATGCTCCCTCTCAGCCTTGTGTCAGTTAGGAGACGAGGAAGCAGCTAGGAGACATAGATGCTCCCTCTCAGCCTTGTGTCAGCTAGGAGACGAGGAAGCAGCTAGGAGACATAGATGCTCCCTCTCAGCCTCGTGTCAGCTAGGAGACGAGGAAGCAGCTAGGAGACATAGATGCTCCCTCTCTCAGCCTTGTGTCAGTTAGGAGACGAGGAAGCAGCTAGGAGACATAGATGCTCCCTCACAGCCTTGTGTCAGTTAGGAGACGAGGAAGCAGCTAGGAGACATAGATGCTCCCTCTCTCAGCCTTGTGTCAGTTAGGAGACGAGGAAGCAGCTAGGAGACTCCTATGCTCCCTCTCTCAGCCT
>NW_026613263.1:458533-520706 GCF_029220125.1 Pseudoliparis swirei
ACTTAAGTTACAACTTCACAAAACTTCAATTGGGTAAAGTTAACTTAAGTTCAGTTAGGTAAAGTTCAGAGTGATTTAGTTCAACAGGAGCTGTCACTCAGTCTGACCCCGCCCACTCCTGAGCCGACGTCCAATCAGACTGGTCCACTGGAAACGGTTGATGCTACTTCACTGTCACACCCAGCGTGGGAACTTTGACGACCTCTGGTTCCAGAAGCGTTTTATATTCTTTACTCATGTTAATAATCTTAGTGTTTTTATTTCTCATTTGTTTACTATTTTCTGAATGTTCATGAACTAATAATCCAGTAATGAAACATCTACAGACTAATCAATAACTTTAATAACCTGAAGAACATGAAGGAGCCTCGTTAGAGCTTCCTAAAAATGTAGTTTATGTATACGTGTCTATATATATATATATATACATACATATGTATATATATGAATATATATATATATGTACACATACACATATATATCTGTGTATGATAGAAATCCTTTGATTTTGAGTTGTATAAATAAAATGTAACAATTAGATTTATTTCATGTTTTTCTACAACTACAGGATTCAACCGGCCTCGTCTATAATACTAACATACAGTCACTCTCATGCAATATACATTAATTCTTGCCATTTACATTTGCATAGAGTAAACATTACCCCTATGCTTCATAATACATTAATAACAATATCAATATTCTCCCTAATATTTTCTATTCTAATATCTATATGTATTAAATTAAAACATAAGACCTCTGCAGATGTTATCAAAATAAACTATTACAACTTAACAGTCCCCTCCTCTTCCTCTAGCTATGGGGTCCCTCAAGGCTCTGTCCTGGGTCCCCTCCTCTTCCTCTCACTATGGGGTCCCTCAAGGCTCCTTCCTGGGTCCCCTCCTCTTCCTCTCACAACTGGGTCCCCTCCTCTTCCTCTCACTATGGGGTCCCTCAAGGCTCCTTCCTGGGTCCCCTCCTCTTCCTCTCACTATGGGGTCCCTCAAGGCTCCGTCCTGGGTCCCCTCCTCTTCCTCTCACTATGGGGTCCCTCAAGGCTCCGTCCTGGGTCCCCTCCTCTTCCTCTCACTATGGGGTTCCTCAAGGCTCTGTCCTGGGTCCCCTCCTCTTCCTCACTATGGGGTCCCTCAAGGCTCCGTCCTGGGTCTCTTCCTCTCACTACTGGGGTCCCTCAAGGCTCCGTCCTGGGTCCCCTCCTCTTCCTCTCACAACTGGGGTCCCTCAAGGCTCCTTCCTGGGTCCCCTCCTCAAGTTTTGATCCTGCTTGTTTCTCTGCGTTTGAGCTCCTGTACCTCCCTACCTGTGACGTTAGCCGTGACAGAACAATCCAGCCACAGACAAAGCTCAGCAGAGGACAACGCCATGTTTACGGCTCTCCAGAAGCCAGGAGGGACAATGGACTATAACTGCTCTCGGGCCAGCAGAATTGAAGACTTTCTCGACGGTCTGCTGACCTGGGAGGCTCTAGTGGCAGACAAGCCACCTAGTCTTCGGCCCGAGTCGCAGCCCCCGCCTGTTCCCGTTGTTTTATTCAAGACCAAGCAGCCCGGCTACCCACCCGTCTACCAGCCCCCACTGCCCGGCAACCCACCGGTCTATGAGCCCAAACCCATGCAGCCGTACTACCCACCATGGGTCTTTCCACCATGGCAGCCCACAATGGATCCCGCTGCAGCCTCCGTGCCACAGGTTCCGGCAGTCCCCCCGATCCCGTCTCCGTCCCTGCTGGTCCTAGTTCCCCGAGTCCAGTTCCCCCCCTGGCCGGCTTCACTTCCCCGTATCCCGTTGCCGTCCCGTCTGGCTCCAGTCCCCGGTGTTTCGTCGCCGGTTCCAGTCCCCGGTGGTCCGCCGCCGGCTCCAGTCCCCGGTGTTCCGTCGCCGGTTCCAGTCCCCGGTGTTTCATCGCCGGTTCCAGTCCCCGGTGGTCCACCGCCGGCTCCAGTCCCCGGTGTTCTGTCACCGGTTCCAGTCCCCGGTGTTCTGCCGCCGGTTCCAGTCTCCGATGTTCCGGTCCCCGGTGTTCCATCATCGGTTCCAGTCCCCGGTGTTCTGCTGCCGGTTCCAGTCTCCGGTGTTCCGTCATCGGTTCCAGTCCCTGATGTTCCAGTCCCCGGTGTTCTGCTGCCGGTTCCAGTCTCCGATGTTCCGGTCCCCGGTGTTCCGTCAACGGTTCCAGTCCCTGATGTTCCGGCCCCCGGTGTTCCGCTGCCGGTTCCAGTCCCTGATGTTCCAGTCCCCGGTGTTCCGTCGTCAGTTCTAGTCCCCAATGTTCTGGTTCCAGTCCCCGATGTTCCGGTTCCAGTCCCTGGTGTTCCGTCGCCGGTTCCAGTCCCCGATGTTCCTGTCCCCGGTGTTCCGCCTCCTTCCCGCCCGGCCCCGGTTTTCCCCATCCCGTCTCCGTCCCGGTCGGTCCCAGGTTCCCGTGCTCCCTCGCCTTTCCGTCCAGTCCCGGTTCCCCGTAACCGGTCCCATCCAGCCCCGGTTCCTTGTGAGCCGTCCCGTCCGGCTTCAGGTCCCCTTGGTTCATCGCCTGGTCCCGGTCCCACAGAGCCCCCATCCCCAGACCCCGGTACCCCTGAGACTTCCTCTCCTGAGCCCGGTCCCCTAGCTTCCTGTTCCTGTCCTCCGGCCCGCCCTCCGGAGCGCATCCTTACGCCTGATGGCCGTCCTCCGGCCCACCCCCCGGACTGCCTCGGCCATGGTCCCCTCCTCTTCCTCTAGCTATGGGGTCCCTCAAGGCTCTGTCCTGGGTCCCCTCCTCTTCCTCTCACTATGGGGACCCTCAAGGCTCCGTCCTGGGTCCCCTCCTCTCCCTATGGGGTCCCTCAAGGCTCCGTCCTGGGTCCCCTCTTCCTCTCACCACTGGGGTCCCTCAAGGCTCCCTCCTGGGTCCCCTCCTCTCCTCTCACTATGGGGTCCCTCAAGGCTCCGTCCTGGGTCCCCTCTTCCTCTCACCACTGGGGTCCCTCAAGGCTCCCTCCTGGGTCCCCTCCTCTCCTCTCACTATGGGGTCCCTCAAGGCTCCGTCCTGGCTCCCCTCTTCCTCTCACCACTGGGGTCCCTCAAGGCTCCCTCCTGGGTCCCCTCCTCTTCCTCTCACTATGGGGTCCCTCAAGGCTTCGTCCTGGGTCCCCTCCTCTTCCTCTCACTACTGGGGTCCCTCAAGGCTCCGTCCTGGATCCCCTCCTCTTCCTCTCACTACTGAGTACCCTCCTCTTCCTCTCACCACTGGGGTCCCTCAAGGCTCCCTCCTGGGTCCCCTCCTCTTCCTCTCACTATGGGGTCCCTCAATGCTCCATCCTGGGTCCCCTCCTCTGGGCTCTGTGATTGGTTCATGCTGATTGGTCCAGCTGATCCTCTCGTTACCATCATCTGAAACACAGCAGAGTCTCTCAGTGGAGGTCTGAGACCACCTGGGGCCGGTATTTCAAAATGATCCACCAGGATTAATCCTCCTGGATTGGATTAAATCCTGATCAGATCCCAAAAACGGGTATTTCAAAGCAAATCTGATCCTGAAGATTCGAATTTGGTAATCCATTCCTGCCTTTTATCTGGATTAAACACTGCTGTTGAGTATTTCAAAACTTTGGTGGGAAATCTGGATCAGTTTGATCCTAAAAATCAGGATTATCCTGATCTCACCTCAGAGGTGGATTTGAGGGAGATTACATGAAAAGGTTGGACCAGCCGAAGTGTCACTGCTCCCAAAGTTCATTGTTTGATACAAGTGTGGCGCCGCACGAGTGGCTGCCTTTCACAGCAGCTCCCATGCACTTAGAGCTTTTCTTATATTTTTTGTATTTTATGTTACTCTGTTGCTACTTTTTTTCCTCCCCTGACTATCGGAGAAATCAGTGCATTATGACAGCTAGGCACGTCAAGTTTGTCATGGTCTTTATGCTGTTTTTTATCTATTTTCACCACTGTGTCTGGGGACCCGGCACGTAGCCATGGAGACCGTGTTTGTCGACTCAAGGGACCAACTGGTGGCTTTTCGAGACGCGGCGGTGCTGCTGCCCGAGGCGAGACCTGATGTTCCCCACGAGCTGCGGAGAAGGAAACGGGGATGCCGTGCAGGGGTGAAGCGTCGGGCCAGGAGAAGACGTTTTAAACCCGTCCTGCCCTCCGTCATCGTGGGAAACGTGAGGTCTCTCGTCAACAAGGTGGACGAGCTGACGGCAGTGACCCGCCATCAGAGCGAGTACCGGGAGCCTCGTGGTGTTCACGGAGACTCGGCCCACGGAGTTCACTCCGGACACGCTGCGCTCGACGGGTTCTACGAGCGGACAGGACAACGGAGAGCGGTAAGAGGAAGGGAGGAGGCCTGGCAGGTGGATGATAGAGGGTGTAACTCTGGGCACATCACTAAGGAGCAGACCTGCACAACGGACATTGAGCTGTTAGCGGTTGGCATGAGGCCAAACTATGCCGAGGGAATTCTCGCACGTTATCGTGGTAGCTGCGTATGTCCCGCCCTCTGCTGACGCTGAAGCGGCCTGTGACGTCATCCACTCAGCGACAAGCAGGCTGCTGACACAGCACCCCGATGCCCTCCTGCTTCTCTCTGGGGACTTCAACCATGCCCCTCCGTCCTCCACTCTGCCCACCTGCACCCAGGATGTCACTTGCCCCACCAGAGACAATAAGACACTGGATCTCCTGTATGCCAACATCAAGGAGGCATCCTCATCAACACCGCTTCCTCCCCTGGGCAGATCTGACCCCAACCTGGTGCACCTCCTGCCTGTGGATGCCTCCCTTGCACAGAGGCAGCCAGCTGTGACCCGCACAGTTAGACGATGGTCCGAGGAGCCGAGGAGGCTCTGAGGGACTGTTTTGAGTCTCCTGTGTGGGAGGTATTCAGTGGGGAGGACATTGATGGTCTCACCGACTGCATCACAGACTACATCAACTTCTGTGTTGAGAGCACTGTACCCACCAGGACTGTGCGGTGCTTCTCAAATGGCAAACCCTGGGTCTCTCCGGAGATAAAGGCCCTCCTCAAAGAGAAGAAGAGGGTCTTTAGGACGGGCAACAGGGAGAATCTGAGGACTGTTCAGAGGGAGCTGAGGATGAAGATCAGGGAGGGGAAAGATATCTACAGGAAGAGGATGGAGGACCAGCTGCAGCAGAATGACATCAGTGGGGTCTGGAAGGGCCTCAAGGCGATGTCTGGGTTCAAGGGGCCCAACCAACAGCCTGTGGGGGACCAACAGTGGGTGAATGAGCTGAACTTATTCTACAACCGATTTGACCAGCCATCCACCCCCTCCCTCACACTCGGTCCACTCAGACCCCCCCTCCCTCCCTGCTGCTGCAACCCCCATCATCTGCACCCCTTGTGGATTACTTCCCCACCTCCACCTCTCTCATACTCACTCTACGACCAGCAACCCACCCCCACTCCAACACCTCACAGCACCCCACCCCCCAGAGGGTCCCTTATCCAGGTGAGGAAGGAACTGAGGAGGATCAAAGTGAGGAAGGCCACGGGTCCAGACGGCATCAGCTCAAGGCTCCTCAAATCCTGTGCAGACCAGCTGTGCGGGATGGTGGAGCACGTCTTCAACTGGAGCTTGAGGCTGGGGAAAGTACCACAGCTGTGGAAGACCTCCTGTGTGGTACCAGTACCAAAGACCCCGCGGCCCAAGGACCTCAACAGCTTCAGGCCGGTGGCATTAACCTCCCACCTGATGAAGACCCTGGAGAGGTTGGTCCTTGTCCAGCTTCGCCCCCTGGTGAGCTCATCGCTGGACCCACTTCAGTTCGCCTACCAACCTGGCATCGGGGTGGATGATGCCGTCATCTTCCTGCTGCAGCGATGCCGCTCTCACCTGGAAGAGGCTGGAAACACTGAGAGTCATGTTCTTCTCCAGTGCCTTCAACACCATCCAGCCTTTGCTTCTGAGGGACCAGCTGGAGCAGTCCGGGGTGGACCACCACCTCACCACATGGATCCTGGACCACCTCACCGTCCACAGGATGTGAGGATAGGGGGATGTGAGTCAGACCGGGTCTCCTGCAGCACGGGGGCTCCACAGGGAACCGTTCTGGCTCCATTCCTCTTCACCATCAACACCTCGGACTTCAATCACAACTCCGACCACGTCTACCTGCAAAAGTTCTCTGATGACTCTGAAATCGTCGGCCTCATCTCTGCTGACGATGACAGGGAATACCGAGAACTGAACCAGGACTTTTTGGAATGGTGCCAGCGGAACCGCCTCCACATCAACTCCAGTAAGACCAAGGAGCTGGTGGTGGACTTCTGCCGTGGTCAACGCTCTCCTCCGGTACCAGTGAGCATCCAGGGACTGGACATTGAGATTGTACAATCTTATAAGTACCTGGGTGTTCACCTGAACAACAAACTGGACTGGGCTGACCACGCACACGCACTCTATAAGAAGGGACAGAGCAGACTCTTCCTGTGAGGAGGCTGAGGTCCTGAAGACCTTCTTTGACTCTGTGGTGGCATCTGCCATCTTTGATGGAGTGGTCTTCTGGAGGAGCAGCATGGCAGCGGCTGACCGGAAGAGGCTGAAGAAGGCCAGCAGCGTGCTGGGTGTCCTGTGGATGCTGTGGAGGTGGTGGGGGACGGGAGGATGATGGCAAAGCTCTCGTCCCTGATGAACCACGCCTCCCACCCCATGCAGGACACTCTGGCAGCTCTGCAGCTCCTTCAGCCACCGGCTGATTCACCCTCGGTGTCTGAGGGAGAGATACCACAAGTCCTTCCTTCCTGCTGCTGTCAGGCTGCACAACAAACTGCACAACAAACTGCAGTAGATCGCTGTAGATGCTGGCAAACTCAACACTTTACTCTGCACTTTACTTTGTTTTCCCCTTGTATATTTAGTTTCCTCTGTATCTTTAGTAATTTAGTTTTAGTATTTAGTATTGTGTTTGGTGTTTTATTTTATTAATGCTCTAAGATGCACCTGCTGCTGTGATCTTGAAATTTCCCGACTGTGGGACGAATAAAGGTTATCTTATCTTATCTTAGATATAGCTAGACTGCTGTTTGATCAGTGTTTATTTTCTTTGCATGTTCCTTTCTTTTTCAGAAAACAGTGAAAAATTGAAGTAAAAAAAAAAATACAACGTATTAGTTGAAAATCAGTCAAATGTATTTATGAACATTCAGCACACACACTTAATGTTCATAGCAAAGCTTAAACGGTTATGGCATGTGGAGCAGCTCTGTGTTAACTGGCTGTCTTCTCTTTCCACAAACATCTATAAAGAAAACGCATATTAAGGTTTTATCTCTTTTGTTGACAAGTGTTTCCTAAAAATGCAACTTAATTGAGTTTATTTTGTGTAGCCCATTATCACAAATTACACATTTGCCTCAGAGGGCTTTACAAACTGCACACATAGACATCGGAGATATGTACAACACATTTTAAAATCTACACCAAATGCATTGCGAGTAAATGCATTAAAATGTGGAGCGCGACGTACAGACGCTAGCCTCTTTACTAGCTCGTTAGCTCTTTAACACAGAAGTCAATGGAGCAGCGTTAGCTCGCGTTATCGTGAACTCGGCTTTATTTGACTTCGCCGAGCTATTCTTTCAACTTTGTGCGGATTTACGTAATTTGTTAACTCAATATAGTGATTGCCTTTCATCTCGTCTTAGGACGCATCAACACTGACCAATATTATACTTAGATTTAGAGACAACAGTAGTGCCAGCTTCTCCTTTTTTCCGTAAAATGTTCGCTCCGTTTCCGGTTTCCCGTCTGATCCAGGGGGCGGGGCCGGATTTGGAAATCCCAATCTGCCGGTATCAGGATCACTCTGATCCAATCCCGCAACGTTTTGAAATACCGGGATGGATCAGGTTGATCCGTGGCTGAGGAAAGGGGGATCTGGTTATCCGGATCATTCTGATCTGGATTACAAGTTTTGAAATACCGGCCCCTGAAGACCAGCCCTGAGGAGGCGGAGCTACTCTCCACCCATGACCCAACCACCTTCAACACTAGCCCCGCCCCTTAGAACAGGTGCATCAACCACGAGTACAAACACAACGACAGGAATCCAGAGGATCATTTCTTCAAGAAAGTCAACGATACAAGTTATATAAATATAAATGTATCAATATAACCTTTGTATAAATATAAACGTATGAATATAAACGTTGTATAAATATAAACGTATGAATATAAACGTATAAATATAAATGTATGAATATAAACGTATGAATATAAACGTATAAATATAAACGTTGTATAAATATAAACGTATGAATATAAACGTATAAATATAAAAGTATGAATATAAACGTATGAATGATCTTTATGATGCACGAGAGAAGTCTTCAGATTAAACCGACCGATAGTCGACAAACGAGGTTAAGTGTTGCAACCACACGTTTCCCATCATGCACTGGGCCACGCAGTGAGGTTGACCACGTGCGCATGACGTCAGGATCAAGTCGGACACATCTACCCAGAATGCATTGCGCGCCGTTTACCGGTGATGGATTCTGAGCAAGCCTGGCGTGGCCTCTCAGGGGGCGTGGCCTCTCAGAGGGCGTGGCCTCTTTAACATCACATCTTTGTGAATAAATTAACTTCATTTTATGATTTTCTTTCTTGATATTTGTAATTTGTTGCATTAATAAACGTGGCAAACCGTTGACATGATGACCGTCGACTTGGTGAAGGCGTTACAGGAGGGCAGCAGTGCATCATGGGAACAAGTCAAAGCGTTGTGGCTTTAAAGAGCTCCAACATTTGGACACAAAGCTTTTATTTTGGCGGGGTAACCCCTCAGACATATTGATGATATTTGGGGTCATAACTTAAAAACTTCTAAAATTCAGATAGATTTGCATGAGGTTTATTCTGGAGACACTTCACTGTGTCACGGTGTTTGACCTTTGACCCGAAGAGCAGACGAGCTACTCTCATTGGTCGTCGAGACATCGTTCAAATCAGAAAGAAATGAAGGATGCCGATTGGACGTCTACATTCACCGGGTCTCCTCTGCATCAGTCAGCTGATTGGCCGGGTCAGTTGTAGGGGGCGGGGCTGAGAGTCAGTGCTGCTTCAAGACAGACATGCTGGAGCTCATTTCTACAGCTGGAACTTTACAACCTTTCTTCCAAAGTGACGTTATAATCCTTCTTGTGCTGACTGATTTTCCCAGCTGCTCCTGAACGCATCATCTCACTCTTCCGGTAAGCTCTGGTTGCCAGCTCAGCAGCGAGCATGACTTCTTCTTCTCCCTCCCGCTCCCTCTTGCTCAGTGTGTCTCATGTATAGTTATCCCCCTGCCTCCCTTAATGATAACGATACATGCAACAAGTGTAGTTTATTTGCTAGGTTGGAGGCAGGTCTAAGTGGGTTAGATGCACGGCTCCGCGCTATCGAAGCTCAGACAGCTATGCTAGTTAGCCCGCCCTCTCCCGTAGCCGGCGCGGAGCTACAGTCAGCTGATAGCTGTTCCCCGGCGGTAACCGTGCAGCCGGGTGGTTGGGTAACTGTTCCAGGAGTAGTAAGTCTACACAGAAGCCCGCTGTGCACCAACCACTTCACGTTTCCAACCGGTTTTCCCTGCTCAGCGACACACTGAGGAACACACCCTGGTTATCAGGAGCTCTATAGTCAGGAACGTGACGTTAGCGAAGCCGCGGACCAGAGTCGTGTGCCTCCCGGGGCCAGAGCGGGCGACGTGGAGTCTTGTTTGAAGCTGCTGGCTAAGGATAAGCGGAGATACAGTCAGATTGTAATACACGCCGGTGGTAATGACGCCCGAGCCCGTCGGTCGGAAGTCACTAAAATTAATGTGGAATCCGTGTGTGCTTATGCCAAGACGTTGTCGGACACCGTAATTTTCTCTGGCCCTCTCCCAAATTTGCAGACAGACGAATTGTATAGCCGAATGTCGTCTTTCAACCGCTGGCTGTCGAGGTGGTGCCCAGCGAATAATGTGGGCTACGTAGACAACTGGAAGACTTTCTGGGGAAAACCTGATGAGGAGAGACGGCATTCATCCCACGTTGGACGGAGCGCGTCTCATTTCTGCGAATATGACCAAGTTGATCACCGGACTTAATCCATGACAACCCAGGGTTCAGATCAGGAACCGGGAGCAGAGTTGTAGTTTAACACCCTTCTCTGCTCTTCCATTCGAGCAGTTACCCACCCTTGACTTTAGAGTAGAGACTGTGTCTGTCCCACGGCCACTTCAATTAAATAAATCAAAAGTAAGCAGAAGAGGAGTCGCACACAATAACCTTATTCAAGTTAACACCATTATTTCAGCAGTGCAACAAAACAGGTCTATTAAATGTGGTCTGCTAAATATTCGATCTCTGTCATCTAAAGCTGTGTTACTAAATGATTTAATATCAGATAATCACATTGATTTATGTTGCCTAACTGAAACCTGGCTGAGCCATGAAGAATATGTCTGCCTGAATGAATCGACTCCTCCAAGTCATATTAATACTCACATTCCTCGAGGCACCGGTCGAGGAGGTGGAGTAGCAGCCATCTTTGAATCGAGCCTATTAATTAATCCTCAACCTAAATTACACTACACCTCATTTGAAAGCCTTGTTCTTAGTCTTTCACATCCAACCTGGAAAACACTACAGCCAATTCTATTTGTGATTCTGTACCGGCCACCAGGTCCATATTCAGAGTTTATATCTGAATTCTCAGAATTTATATCAAGTTTGGTTCTTAAAACCGATAAAGTTATTATTGTTGGAGATTTTAATATCCATGTGGATGTTGATAATGATTGCCTTAGTGCTGCATTCATCTCATTGTTGGACTCGATTGGCTTCTGCCAGAGAGTACAGAAACCCACTCACAGCTTTGGCCACACGCTTGATCTTGTTCTTACTTATGCGTTGACATTGAGCATTTGAACGTCTTCCCACAGAATCCTCTTCTGTCAGACCACAACCTCATAACTTTTGAATTTATACTACCGGAGTGTACTCCATTAGTCAAAAGTTTCTACACCAGATGTCTAACTGACAGTGCTGTAGCTAAATTTAAAGAAGCGATTCCTTCTGTATTTGATTCGATACCACGTCTCAATATAACAGAGGACTCCTGGTCTAACTTTAGTCCGTCCCAGATTGATCATCTTGTTGACAGTGCCACAGGCTCTCTGAGAATGACACTGGACTCGATAGCCCCTCTGAAGAAGAAGACAGTGAGGAAGAGGAGGTTTGCTCCCTGGTATAACCCTCAGACCTCAAACTAAAGCAAACGTCCCGAAAGCTTGAACGCATATGGCGTTCAACTAATCTGGAAGAATCCCGCTTAGTTTGGCGAGATAGTCTTAAAACTTATAAGAAGGCCCTCCGTAATGCAAGAGCAGCCTATTACTCATCAGTAATAGAAAAAAATAAAAACAACCCCAGGTTTCTCTTCAGCACTGTAGCCAGGCTGACAGAGTCACAGCTCTGTGGAGCCGAGCATTCCTATAAACCTCAGTGGTAATGACTTTATGAACTTCTTTAATGAAAAGATTTTAACTATTAGGGACAAGATTAATATTCTCTTGCCCATAACCAGTGCCAATCTGTCCTCAAGTGGAATGGCCTTGGAAACCGCTGGATGCCCTGGTGTATATTTGGAGGGCTTTTCTCCCATCAACCGTGACCAATTATCTTCAACGGTTTCTACTTCGAACACGTCTACCTGTCTCTTGGACCCCATCCCGACGAGGCTGCTTAAAGACGTTTTGCCTTTAATTGGCGGCTCTCTATTAGATATTATCAATGTGTCTCTGCTAACAGGCCACGTACCACACTCCTTCAAAGTGGCTGTTATTAAACCTCTCCTGAAGAAGCCCACTCTGGATCCAGAGGTGTTGGCTAACTACAGACCGATCTCTAACCTCCCTTCCTCTCCAAGATCCTTGAGAAAGTGGTCGCAAATCAGTTGTGCGACTTTCTACATCATAATAGTTTATTTGAGAAATTTCAATCAGGATTTAGAAAACACCACAGCACCGAGACAGCACTGGTGAAAACTACAAATGACCTCTTAATGGCAGCAGATAAAGGACTCCTCTCTGTCCTGGTCTAGTTAGACCTTAGTGCTGATAGAGGACTCATCTCTGTACTGGTCTAGTTAGACCTTAGTCCTGATAAAGGACTCCTCTCTGTACTGGTCTTGTTAGACCTTAGTGCTGATAGAGGACTCCTCTCTGTCCTGGTCTTGTTAGACCTTAGTGCTGATAGAGGACTCCTCTCTGTACTGGTCTTGTTAGACCTTAGTGCTGATAGAGGACTCATCTCTGTACTGGTCTTGTTAGACCTTAGTCCTGATAGAGGACTCCTCTCTGTGCTGGTCTTGTTAGACCTTAGTGCTGATAGAGGACTCATCTCTGTCCTGGTCTTGTTAGACCTTAGTCCTGATAGAGGACTCCTCTCTGTACTGGTCTTGTTAGACCTTAGTGCTGCATTCGACACCATTGACCATGACATCCTGTTACAGAGACTGGAGCAGTCGATTGGCATTTCAGGCACGGCACTAATTTGGTTTAAATCCTATTTATCAGATCGATCTCAGTTTGTATTTGTAAACGATGACGCCTCGATAACCACCAACGTTAATCACGGAGTTCCACAAGGTTCTGTGCTTGGACCAATTTTATTTACCTTATACATGCTTCCTTTGGGCAATATTATCAGGAAACACTCCATAAACTTTCATTGTTATGCAGATGATACTCAACTATATTTATCGATAAAACCAGAGGAGAGCAACCAACTCGGTAAATTCAAGCATGTCTTAAAGACATAAAACATGGATGACCTGCAACTTCTTGATGTTAAACTCAGACAAAACCAAGTAATTTTAATCGGCCCTGAGCACCTCAGAGATCAATTATCTGGTGATGTGGTTTCTGTAGACGGCATTGCCCTGGCATCCAACACCACTGTAAAGAATCTTGGCGTTATCTTTGATCGGGACTTGTCCTTTAACTCCCACGTAAAGCAAATCTCAAGGACTGCATTCTTTCATCTACGTAATATTTCAAAAATCAGGCACATCTTGTCTCAAGAAGATGCAGAAAAATTGGTTCACGCGTGCGTTACTTCGAGACTGGATTACTGCAACTCCTTATTATCAGGCTGCTCTAATAAATCTCTTAGGTCCCTCCAGTTGATCCAGAATGCTGCAGCTCGTGTTCTCACTCAAACTAAGAAAAGAGATCACATCACTCCTGCACTAGCTGCTCTGCACTGGCTCCCAGTAAAATCAAGAATCACTTTTAAAATTCTTCTCTTAACGTACAAAGCCTTGATTGGTGATGCACCATCCTATCTTAAGGAGCTTGTAGTACCATATTGCCCCACTAGAGAGCTACGCTCACTAAATGCGGGACTACTTGTAGTTCCTAGAGTCTTAAAAAGTAGAATGGGAGCCAGAGCCTTTAGTTATCAAGCTCCTCTTTTATGGAACCAGCTTCCAATTTCAGTCCTGGAGGCAGACACAGTCACCTCGTTTAAGAGTCGACTTAAGACGTTCCTCTTTGACAGAGCTTATAGTTAGGGCTGAATCAGGTTCACCTGGTCCAGCCCCTTGATATGCTGCTATAGGCTTATAGCTGCTGGGGGACGTTTAGGATGCACTGAGTACCTATCTCCTCTTTTTTCTCTCCTTAAGGATGACTTTTCATCTCTCAATCACACGTTACTAACTCTGCTTTCTCCCCGGAGTCCTTGTGACTTCACGTCTCATGGGGTCATCGGACCCTATGAGACGGCATAGATCCTATCTGCCTGATGGATCATCGAGGTCTGGGTCGTGGAATTCCTGCTCCTGACTACGCCACTGTCCTGTTGAGACTCCGCCACTCCTCCTCTTTACCGCCATCTGATGGATCGTGGAGGTCTCCATCGTGGAATATGCCTACTATGAACTATTCATCCACTCTGTCACATTCATTGAATGTATTTAAACTCTAAATCTGTCCTTCTGGTCACATGACATCTATTGTTCTGTCCATCCTGGAGAGGGATCCTCCTTTGTTGATCTCCTGAAGGTTTCTTCCCTTTTTTTCCCCCTGAAGGGTTATTTGGGAGTTTTTCCTGGTCCGATGTGAGGTTTTGGGGCAGGGATGTCTATGTGTACAGATTGTAAAGCACTCAGAGACAAATTTGTAATTTGTGAAATTGGGCTATACAAATAAACTGAATTGAATTGGAGCTTTAAACGTGTTTTTGCGGTTCTTCTGAAGCAAAACAATAAGTCATTTTTATGATGATTAAAATACAAGAATGTTTAAACACCGACGCTCCCTGAACGTTACCCTGATGGATCAAATATTTAAAACATCAAAAAGAAGTGTCTCTTTGATTGTTAAGAAAAGTAATGTGGATTGGATCTGGTTCAGGTCTCAGGGGTCTGGTTCAGGGCTCAGGGGTCTGGTTCAGGGCTCATAATGACATTGCTTCAAAGCTCGCTGCGTTTCTGTCATGGAAAAGGCCTGTCGTGGTGCGTCCAGGGACCTTCGGTCGTGGTGCGTCCAGGGACCTTCGGTCGTGGTGCGTTCAGGGACCTTCGGTCGTGGTGCGTTCAGGGACCTTCGGTCGTGGTGCGTTCAGGCCACCTGGATGAAGACAGATGCAGGTGTCCTACTCGTGAGTGGCCACCAGAGGTAAGACTAGAGGCAGCTCCAGCCTCCTCCAATCAGAAAGTCTGGCTCAGAGGGCCTCCTGATTGGTTGTCTCCAGAGCTCTGATGGTGTAGACGTCCTGAGGGAGCTCAGACCTCCTCATCAGGACCTGGACTAACGGGGGCGCTGCTGCTAACAAAGACTCTTTGCCTGCAGCAGTTGGTGGATGCAGTGGGGCCGACGCTGAGCGACCCCCCGGCCCTGGGCTCCCTGCTGGGGCTGCATTCCGACCGGGTGGCGAGGAGGCTCCTGGAGCTGTGGAGGCAGAGGCTGACCGGGTTGGAGAGGAGCCTCCTCAACGACTACAGCCAGCAGAGGACAGAGCCGGACCCTGCAGACCCCTTCCCAGACATCTCCCTCAGCCCGGGGCTAGGGGGACTCACCGGCCCCCTGCTAAGGACAACCCACCCAGAAAACTGCACACTGAACAAAGCAGACAAGAAGACTTTGTATTTTAACCTCGTGAAGAGCATTAACAGGTCCAGACTGTGCAACAGACCGCCCACTGTGTGGTCAGAGAGACTTGGGCATGGAGGCCCTGGCCCGCAGTGGGGGGTCCTATACAAGCCTCCCCTAAAGAAAAGGACCGCTGACCTCCAGTGGCGGATTTTACACGGTGCTGTCGCGTCCAACGCTTTTATTTCAGTCATTAATCCCGCTGTCCTGAGCCAGTGCCCCTTCTGTGACCTCCGGGAGACTATTTACCATGTTTTTAATGAGTGTAAGAGACTTTTGAGTTTCTTCGCTCTTTTAACATTGGTATTTAGTCTTTTTAATGTGGCTTTTACAGAGAAGGTTTTATCATGGGAGCTGCCTACAAAAAGACGGAAAAAGAAAAATGGCAGCTCCTTAATTTTTTATCCGGCGAAGCCAAAATGGCCATATATTTGACAAGAAAGTCCCGGGTGGAAAACAGAGAGGGGCAGGAAGCCAGGGCAGTGTGGCTCTGTAACATCAGAGCCAGACTCTGGCTGGAGTTCAGGTTTTATAAACACATTGGAGACCTGGATGCTTTTAAACAACGCTGGTGTTTTAAAGATATTGTTTGCTCTGTGGTGGAAGAGGAGCTGGAGTTTGCACCACTTTTTATGAGGTAAAACATGTTTTATTTGTTTTTAATGTTTTGTTTTTGGTTGTGGTGTTTTTTATTTTTAACAACCTAATTTTTATAGCACTTTATTTTTAAGAAGCTATGTAAAAGCTGAGAAAATGTGAAATAAAGTGTTTTTCAAAAATCAAAAAAAAAAACTCTCACCAGGTGTCTCTCTCATATAAAGCCGTTTCTGTATATGTGTCTCCCTCCAGCTAGCAGCTAGCTTAGCGTCAGCGGACCTGGGCGCCCCTCTCCCGGTCCTGATGAGACTACCGCACCGCGTCAGCGCCGCCATGTTGGATCTCAGCTCACCTCCTCGGCTGTGTTGGGCATCGTGTGCGCGGTGCCGGGCTCTGGGTCTCCACCGAGGCTCCGGGATGTTCTTCTCCGGGACTCGGACGCTGTCACTCGGTCGGTTTCGGCTCCCTGCGCCCGTTCCCGGCCCACCGGTTGGCTGCTGATGCGGCTACCCTGCCTAGCAATGCGTCAAGGGATTTTTCTGATTGGCTGCCTGAGTTTAATAATGAGGGTTCTGACCGGAAACTAGACATCTTCAAGTTAAAACACCACTGTAGAAATATAATATAATATTAATACTGAAATGATTAGCCTCACAATATACTAAACGGTGTAGGATAGTAAAAGTACAATAGTTAACGTTACAATTGTACTTTTACTGTACTACATCTACATACTGTACAGTACACAATGTACCTGAGATGTAGTAGGCCTACAGTAAAGAGTACTATAGTTACCACTGAGGTGTTGAAGTAGGAAGTACAGTACCTATGTACGACTAAAGTACTGTACGTTAGGACCTCAGCATGACTAAAGTACAGTACGTTAGTACCTCAGCATGACTAAAGTACAGTACGTTAGGACCTCAGCATGACTAAAGTACAGTACGTTAGGACCTCAGTACAACTAAAGTACAGTACGTTAGGACCTCAGCATGACTAAAGTACAGTACGTTAGGACCTCAGTACGACTAAAGTACAGTACGTTAGGACCTCAGCATGACTAAAGTACAGTACGTTAGTACCTCAGCATGACTAAAGTACAGTACGTTAGGACCTCAGCATGACTAAAGTACAGTACGTTAGGACCTCAGCATGACTAAAGTACAGTACGTTAGTACCTCAGTATGACTAAAGTACAGTACATTAGCATGACTAAACTACAGTACGTTAGCATGACTAAAGTGCAGTACGTTAGCATGACTAAACTACAGTACGTTAGCATGACTAAAGTGCAGTACGTTAGCATGACTAAAGTGCAGTACGTTAGTTCGACTAAAGTACAATATCGTATAACGTGTAATAATCCAGACACAAAGCTGCGGTTGTTTCTGCACTAACTTTTATTAAAACTACTTGAAGCAACGGAGTCACAGAGACGAGTTTGGTTCCTCACGTCAGCACTGACTTCAGATCAGTGCGTCAAACACAGACCGGCTGCACTTCTCTAGGAATCAGATCCTGGATCCGCAATCAACAACTGAGCTGCTTTTGGTCCGACTGGTTTTAAAAGAGGAGCAATGAACAAGTAGAAAACAAGAGAACTTTACTCTCAGGAGGAGGCATCAGATATCGGCGAGGTCAAATCCACAAACATCGGTGTACAACAGGTGTTTGATGTGGCTCAAACTAAAAAGGTGAACTTTAGACGCCTGAAGAGAAAATAGTAATGTAAATGAAAGATTAGAGGAACATCTGGAAAATAAATCTAACTGCTCATTTTTCAGCTTTCTTGTCCCATTAATCGTCTTCCAGCCCTGAAACATTCTCAGTCTGAACCACATTAAGGACCGTAAAACTCTTTCGTAAGTATTCATGGGCTTCTTGTTTTCAACAAAAGATTGCCGGTCTGGAGGCCCTGGACTGTAGAGACGCCCTGGACCCCAGAGAAGACAGACAACAATGTTTCCTAAACGTCAAACTAGTGCTTCAAACGGATAACGGTCAGTCTTCAAAGTCTCAAGTCTGTCCGCGTCTTTCACGCCAGCTGCTTTCAAGTCCAGTCGAGTATTGATCAGAGAATTCCTGGTTTTGAGGTCAGCTGCTACTCAAAGTTAAAATCATAATCAAAGTCCAGAGTTGTCATGTCTGTGGGGAGGCCCAGGGCCTCAGGGGTGATCTCCATCATCGGTGGGTCGTGCTCGCTGGGCGTCGCCTCCTCCACCAGCAATCCAGAGTCGGGATCGGACAAGTCCAGCCCCTTGGAGTCCGAAAGTGCAGAGTCAAAATCTCCTGAAGATAGCTCAGGCTCGGACTGGCTCTGCTGCTGGCGGGTCTGGTATCTGGTTTGAGATCTGGTTTGCCTGACAGCCCGGGGGGCAGCAGAGGTTCTCTTTGTCGGAGTCGCCTTAACTCTAGTTTTGGGGCCTGGCTTAGGAGCAGGTTCAAGAGCCGTGTCAGGATGGGTCTCTATATGTAGCAGGGACTGGATGTCCTGGTCTGGTTGGGGGTCTGTGTGGATTTGAGGGGATGGATTGGGCGTGGACAGAGTTTGAGATGTTGGTTGCCACTCCGCAGGCTTGGTTTGGGACTGATATTTAGGAGTCCAGGACTGGTTTTGGGGTACACTCTGAGCCTCAGACTGGTCTGGTGGATTCAGTCTTGGCTGGGTTTCAGATGGAACCTCCTCAGGTGGTGGAGTTGGGGAAGGCTGCAAGGACCAAACAGATTCAATCTGAATGACTGGCTCTGGCTGGCTTTGGGGACTTTGTGATTCTGGTTGTAGAGATGTGCAGACTTCAGATGGAGGTTGGGACAGAGTTAGAAGCAGAGGTTGTGGTTTTGGTGCTTGCATGGTCGGAAGACAACTTTTATTGGTGCTGCTCCCGCCAGCGCTGGTGTCCGTTGCTGGTTTGGTTATGGAGGAGGCGCCTGATTGGCCAACCCGGTTGTAAAAGATGTTGAATAAGTCCTGGGCTTTAGCTGCAGCCAGGTTACTCTTAAGTTTATCAGACTTATGAGGTCCGTCGCCAATGTTCATGAAAGGTGGCGGCTTGACAAAAAACGTACAAGTCTGCTCGTCCTCCGGGACGCCAGGAGCTGCCACGTCGGACACAATCTTTATCATTGTTGGCTGGGCCAGTTTAGCCACAGATGGTGCAGGCTTTGCCTCGATTGGTGCGGGGTTACAACCTGGTGGTACGGGGTTCCAACCTGGTGGTGCGGGGTTCCAACCTGGTGGCGCGGGGTTCCAACCTGGTGGCGTGGGGTTACAACCTGGTGGTGCGGGGTTACAACCTGGTGGCGCAGATTTAAGAACTGGTGGTGTGGGGTTACAACCTGGTGGTGCGGGGTTACAACCTGGTGGCGTGGGGTTACAACCTGGTGGCGCAGATTTAAGAACTGGTGGCGCGGGGTTACAACCTGGTGGTGCGGGGTTACAACCTGGTGGCGCGGGGTTACAACCTGGTGGCGCAGGGTTACAACCTGGTGGCGAAGATTTAAGAACTGGTGGCGCGGGGTTACAACCTGGTGGTGCGGGGTTACAACCTGGTGGCGCAGATTTAAGAACTGGTGGCGCGGGGTTACAACCTGGTGGTGCGGGGTTACAACCTGGTGGCGCAGGTTTAAGAACTGGTGGCGTGGGGTTACAACCTGGTGGTGCGGGGTTACAACCTGGTGGCGCAGATTTAAGAACTTGTGGCGCGGGGTTACAACCTGGTGGCGCGGGGTTAAAACCTGGTGGCGCAGGTTTAAGAACTGGTGGCGCGGGGTTACAACCTGGTGGCGCGGGGTTAAAACCTGGTGGCGCAGGTTTAAGAACTGGTGGCGTGGGGTTACAACCTGGTGGTGCAGGGTTACAACCTGGTGGTGCGGGGTTAAAACCTGGTGGCGCAGGTTTAAGAACTGGTGGCGTGGGGTTACAACCTGGTGGTGCAGGGTTACAACCTGGTGGTGCTGGTTTAAGAACTGGTGGCGCGGGTTTAAGAACTGGTGGCGCAGGGTTAGCCTCCAATGGTTCAAGTTTAGCCCCCAGGGGTGCAGGTCTTGACACCGGAGGTGGAGGCATTGCCTCGTCGGATGTCCCAGGTGCACCAATTAATGGCTGTGGTTTATTTTCCAGCAGTGCATTCTGGGCATTAAGAGCCCTTGTGAGACCGTCGCAGAATAAGGGTTCTTCTTTGGGAGCAGGTCCAGTGTTTTGAGGTCTAATGGAGAGAAAGGTATTCAGAGGGGCGGGTTTACCCATCATGGCGGTTTTCCTCAGAACTGAAGCAGGTGCAGGGAGGTTCGGCCGGATCCTGATACGGTTGAACACCCAAGGAGGCGTGGTGGTTTGGCCCCCCAGTTTGTGGGCGATCTCCTTGGCAACGGCCATAGATTTAGCAAAAGAGTCCTCAGAAGAGACCGGGTTCTGCTTCGTAGCTGCTTCATCTTCTTTGATGAACTCAGCGGCAACTTTCTCTGCCTCCTTTGCCAGAATACTCTCCTTCTTCTTCCACGTGAACTTCCCAAACGAAGGAGTCGCGGTCACAGCCGGAGGCGGCGGTTTGCCGGTTTCCAGACACTGCTTGCGAAGTTTTGCCCTCATGGCTGGACTGGGTCCGCAGAGGATCTTGGGCGGGTCGTAGGGCTTCTGCGGAGGTTCGGGCTTGTTGATATCTGGTTTCCCCAGCTCAAGCTTTTTGACAGCTTCTTTCTCAGCCTTAACTTTCCCTTCGTCATGTTTGGATCTGGAATCTGAATACAGACTGTATTTGTCATCTCGCGAACCGTATTTGGGACGGCTGTCATACCGATCCTCTTCATCCCTGCGGTACCGGTACCGAGATTCCTCTTCTCTGTATTTGTGTCTGTCGTCGTCGTCCTTTCTGCCGTGTTTACCCCTCTCCTCTTCCTCCCTGCTGCAGCGGTATTTATTATCCTTCTTGCTGCTCTTAAACTTGTCTTCCTCATCCTTCTTGCTGTACGAAGGTCTTTCCTCTTCCAGGCTTTTGGCATTCTTAAATTCTTCCTCTTTCTTGCTCTGCTTCGCCTCCTCTTCCTCCTTTTTAATTTTCTCCTCCTTCTGAACCGCGTCGGACTCCTTCTTTTTGTCCTTGTCCCTTTTCTCCTTTTTGTGTTTGGCCTTTTCGTCCTTGTTGCTCTTGTCTTCGTCCTCGTGTTTGCGTTTCTTCCCGCTGGCCTCGGAGGCCAGTCCGGCCTGCCGGTCCAGGTTCCTCCTCTGTTCATACAAAGGGTTCTCGTACATCTGTTTCTGGGGAAGGAGGCGACAAGAGAGTGACGAAATACTTCTGAGCAGAACATCAAATGAATAGCTGAAATACTTTTCGGGTGTTGTAAACTAGCGTCGGCCCTTTGCTTTGGATCATCTATTGTTTGACGTAGTTTTTACCACGAGCACCAAACGGAGGTCAGCTTCCCGCTTATTGATGAACACCGACCAACGACCAGGAAGGTTCTGGTTTCACATGGATTCGTCTTTTAAAATCGACCACAACATCTGTCATACGTGTCATTCAAAAGATTTGTGACAAAGATTCCCTGGAAACTGAGCTAGCTTTGAGAAAATGAACTCGTCAGACAAGTCAGTGTGGAAACACAGGTTAGCGTTGGTTAGCGTGTTCTCTTCCGGAATGGGACTATTTCTCGCCATTTCCTGGCATTCTGGGGGTTAAGCGCCGGTCCGATCTCTTAGAAAAGTCACTTTAGACGATTCCCGATCAGGCCGCACATTTTGATGTATTTGCGAGTCACGCTCTGGGATCCTTAGTCGCTTTAAGTTTTTTCCCCATAGGCGGTGCAAATCTTTAGCAGTTTTTCGCGATATGAGAATTGGCTCGTGAATGTTTTGGAGACTTAAATGCACAAGATTCCCGGTCAGGCCGCACGTTTTGAAGTATTCGTTACACATAGGCGACCTACGCTGGAGCCGTGCGCCCGGACACAGTTCTGGCGGAAGGTGGAGAAGTGGAAGAGTAATAAGCCTGCAGGGCAGCCGTCAGCACGGCGCCACAAGGATGGACTGGAGTTCTAGTCGCTATACAACACCAACCGCCGAACATGCACGAGCTCCTGCGGAGCAAAGGGGCTTCAGTACCTTGTACTTCTCGTTGTGAGCGTGCGTGGTGACGTGCTCCTCTGCACAGATGGCGTCTCCATAAAACTGTTTGCACAGCAGGCAGAAGAACCCTCGGACCGGCAGCAGGAACTCAGAACCTGCAGGAGACACGCAGCCCGCTTCAGACACACGGCGCCATGAAGCCAACGGCCAATCATGCGTCCCCGCCTGTCAGAGAGCCGACATGTGACAGCAGACACATGACACACTAAAGCCTCCGGTAAGATCCACCTGGAAGCAGGAGACGGCTAACAACCTTCAGGCGCTCGGCACCGGCATCGTGAGGGGGGGGGGGGGGGGCTACCTTTGGCGGGTTTGGTCAGCTTCTCTTCCGAAAGAAGGTTCTTGATGATTTTGGTGGGAGTGGAGGCCCAGGGCCGGTCGTAGGGGTCCAGAGTCTGAGGAGCCAAAGAGAGGAGTTAGGGCCGTCGTCCCTCAGCCAGCGGCGCCTCAGCAGGAGGAGGAACCAACCTTTCGGTGCGTCTTGCTGTGCAGGTGAGTGAAATAATCAAACATGGAGCCAGAGGTGACGTTACAGTTCCTGCACCAGTGGTTTCCAGCGTCATAGTACTCAAACGGCTCCGGGGGCGGAGTCGGGGCGTCGGTGGGCGGCTCGTCTGGAGACGCTCTCAACGCCGCCGCCGCCTAAGGAACAAAGATGGAGTCAACATGGCGTGAGGACAGTCAGGAGTCACTCAAACTAAACTCTTTAAAAGGTGCAGCGTAAAGCTTCCTTACCTGCAGAGCTCCGGCTCAGTCCAGCGGATCAGAACCGCCAACTTGCTTTACGGTTCAACATCACAACCCTCCGAGCTGCCTACGTTCTCACAGGATCACCTGGAGCACTCGCACCTGTTCTTCCAGGTTTCTTTATCAACTGGAGCTAAACTACCGTCTATAAGCCTCCTGCCGGCTGTGGACCAGCTGCTGGTACCACAGGAACAGACTCTGTGTGACCACCGAGCTGCACGGCAGCTAGAGGAGGCGTAGCTAAGCATCAGCAGTACTTCCCGTCTACCTCCTCTGGAGCTGCTCTGTACCTTCATGGCGGCCGGCCGGCCCTCGGGGCTCCTCTGGGCTTCACGCGTCTTCTTCTCCGGCTCGTCCTCCTGGTCCTCCGGCGGCCGGGCGGCCCTGCGGGGCCGGTCGGACGGGATCAGGCCGAGGATGAGCGCTATCTTCTCGATCTCGTTGCGTTTCTTCTCGGCGGCCTCGTGCTCTTTGCGCAGGCTGGAGATCTGAGCCATGACCTCCTCCTGCAGGCGGCTGATGTCCTGCAGCAGCGGGTCTCTGTGGCCGCCCTTCTCCCGCCGCTTCTTCCTCAGGAGCTCCCCTGAAACACAGAGTCAGTCAGCCGCACGTCTCCAGGAGGACCGCGGCGGCGGCAGCGTGACCTCACCCTGCTGCTTGCGGAGCCTCTCCAGCTCCTTCATCAGGTACTCCTTCTTCTTCATGCGGACGTCTCGCTCCTGCTTCAGCTTCTCTCGCTCCTCCAGAACCTGACAAACAAACAGAGTCAGTGCGCCGCCCCGCAGCTCGGGCTCAGGACGTCTCGCGGAGGCCGGACCTTTTGCTTCTGGCTCTCGGTGTTCTGCTCCTCAGACACTCGGCCCGGCTGCTGCCCGTCCGGACCAGAAGTCTCAGTGGAACCTGCCGACAAGCCACAACCAGAATTACTCACCGCCCACCCCTCCGAGGGGCAAGCTGGACGTCCATCCTGCACCGACCTTTGGCCCCCGGCTCCGGGGCTTTGCCGTAGGGGTGCTTGTAGGGCAGAGTGGGGGGTAACTCGCCTGTGCCGGTTTGGGGGGGCGGCGCCATGTTGGGGGGCGGGTACATGGGCGGCCACTGCTGGTGCATGTAGGGAAGGTAGTTTCCGTACTGGCTGTATCCCGGCGGGGGGAAGTTGGGGGGCATCATGCCGTGGACCTGTGAGGGGGGGTAGGGGGGGATGGGCACCCCGGGGTGAGCAAGGAGGAGTTTGGGGTCGGGGGTCGGAGGCGGCGCGGCGCCGATCTGCCCGGCGGCAGGCTCTTTGACGTCTTTGTGAGCTTGAGGTGCCGAGCTCCTCCGGCCGCCGCCCTCGCTGCTCCAGCTGCCCCCCCGGCTGCGGCTGCGGCTGCGGCTGCTGCTGCTGCTGGAGCTGCTGCGGCTTCGCCTCCTGCGGCCCCGGCTGCCGTTCGAGCTGCCGGAGGAGTACCCCCTGCGGCGCGTGGGCGTCTTCGGAGGCGGCTTGTTACCGTGGAGGCGCTCTTTGGTCCTGGCCGCCATCTTGCTGATCTCGGTCACGCCCAGGTCCAGGCCGATGGTCTTCAGCAGGTCCTGGATCTTCTCGTACTCCTCCAGCGCCTGGCGCTCGCCCTCCTCCAGCGGCTCCATCCCCGGCGGTATGGCGGTGTTCGTCTGGACCGTGATGTTCTGGTCGGGGCTGATGGAGGACCGGCTCGCACGCTGCTCCTCCAGGTCGCCTGCGGTGGGAGTGGCCTGAAGGCGAGCCGAGGCCCCGGCGGTCTTCTGTGGGGGGCAGTCTCCGTACAGGGCCTCCTCCGTCACGTCTCCGTACAGGTCCAGCCCTTGGTGCCGGACGGGCTCGGACGCCGGCGGAGGTTTGGGCTCCTCCGAATCCCCGTACAGGAACTTCTCCTCGTCGTCGATGTCGTCCGCCGGCCCGTGAGCCTCGGGCCCCGCCGGCCCCCCCAGGAGCTGCAGGATCTCGGTGATCTCGGCATCGAGGCCGACGCGGTGAGCCATCTGGGGGTCGGACCGCAGCTCCGCCAGCATGGAGGCCACCATGTGGGGCTCCATGCCCTTCACGGCCTGCAGCAGCTGGTCGGCCACCCGGGAAATGTTGGCGCCCTCTGGCCCTCGAGGGGAGTCGGTGGCCTGGAACCAGAGACATGTTGTTGTGGTGGTGGTGGCGGTGGCGGTGGCGGTATGTCTTACCCGGAGTGAAGGCGAGTCCTCGGAGTCGGTGCGTTTCTTCAGGATGGACTTGGTGGGCAGACTCAGCATCTCCTCCAGCTCCTTGCGGCGCCGGGCCGTGTCCAGCTCCCGGAACTCTCTCCGGGTTTTCTCGGCGCCGTCATCTCGGCCACTCGAGCTGCTGCTGCTCGCGCTGCGGACGTGGCTCCGCCCCCTGGACCCGGACCTGCTGCGGGGGCGGCTCTTGCTCCGGCCCCGGCTCTTGGCCCGGCTCCGGCTCGGACTGCGGCTCTTTCCCCGGCTCCGGCCCCGGCTTCGGCTCCGACCCCGGCTCTTCCCCCGACGACGGTCCGGACTGCGGCTCTGGCTCCGGTCCGGACTGCGGCTCTGGCCCCGGCCCCGGTCCAGACTGCGGCTCTGGCTGCGAGGCCGGCTCTTGCTCCTTACCTGGCTCTTGGCCCGGCCCCGGTCGGAACTCCGGCTGCGAGGCCGGCTCCGGCCCCGGCTCCGGTCCAGACTGCGGCTCTGGCTGCGAGGCCGGCTCTTGCTCCTTACCTGGCTCTTGGCCCGGCCCCGGTCGGAACTCCGGCTGCGAGGCCGGCTCCGGCCCCGGCTCCGCTCGTACTCGGGTCGAGGGGGGTAGTCTCTGCAGGGAACACGAGAGTCAACACGGCTCCATCCTTCACCTGAGGAGACAAGTCCGTTTTCACGAGTACCTGTCATGATGGCGTGAGGGGGCGGAGCCAGATGGTCCGGTGAGCTCGTTTCCAACAGTGATGACCAGGTTGTGGTCGATGGGACCGGATCCTCGGGGGGACGGAGACCTCTGCTACACAGAGACACACGAGGACACACAGAGACCCTTACCAGAGACCATTACCAGAGACCCTTACCAGAGACTATTACCAGAGACCCTTACCAGAGACCCTTACCAGAGACCATTACCAGAGACTATTACCAGATACCCTTACCAGAGACCCTGACCAGAGACCCTTACCAGAGACTATTACCAGAGACCCTTACCAGAGACCCTGACCAGAGACCATTACCAGAGACTATTACCAGATACCCTTACCAGAGACCCTGACCAGAGACCCTGACCAGAGACCCTGACCAGAGACTATTACCAGAGACCCTTACCAGAGACTATTACCAGATACCCTTACCAGAGACCCTGACCAGAGACCCTGACCAGAGACCCTTACCAGAGACCCTGACCAGAGACTATTACCAGATACCCTTACCAGAGACCCTGACCAGAGACCCTGACCAGAGACCCTTACCAGAGACCCTGACCAGAGACTATTACCAGAGACCCTGACCAGAGACCATTACCAGAGACCCTTACCAGAGACTATTACCAGAGACCCTGACCAGAGACCCTTACCAGAGACTATTACCAGAGACCCTTACCAGAGACCCTGACCAGAGACTATTACCAGAGACCCTTACCAGAGACTATTACCAGAGACCCTTACCAGAGACCCTGAGCAGAGACTATTACCAGAGACCCTTACCAGAGACTATTACCAGAGACTATTACCAGAGACTATTACCAGAGACCCTTACCAGAGACTATTACCAGAGACCCTTACCAGAGACTATTACCAGAGACCCTTACCAGAGACCATTACCAGAGACTATTACCAGAGACCCTTACCAGAGACTATTACCAGAGACACCAGAGACTATTACCAGAGAACCAGAGACAGAGACTATTACCAGAGTGAGACTCCTCTCTAGAGGACCACCATGAGGACTCACCTCTCTCGGAGGACCACCATGAGGACTCTCCACTCTAGAGGACCACCATGAGGACTCTCCTCTCTAGAGGACCACCATGAGGACTCTCCACTCTAGAGGACCACCATGAGGACTCTCCTCTCTAGAGGACCACCATGAGGACTCTCCACTCTAGAGGACCACCATGAGGACTCACCTCTCTAGAGGACCACCATGAGGACTCACCTCTCTAGAGGACCACCATGAGGACTCTCCACTCTAGAGGACCACCATGAGGACTCTCCACTCTAGAGGACCACCATGAGGACTCACCTCTCTAGAGGACCACCATGAGGACTCACCTCTCTAGAGGACCACCATGAGGACTCACCTCTCTAGAGGACCACCATGAGGACTCACCTCTAGAGGACCACCATGAGGACTCACCTCTCTAGAGGACCACCATGAGGACTCTCCACTCTAGAGGACCACCATGAGGACTCTCCACTCTAGAGGACCACCATGAGGACTCACCTCTCTAGAGGACCACCATGAGGACTCACCTCTAGAGGACCACCATGAGGACTCACCTCTCTAGAGGACCACCATGAGGACTCTCCACTCTAGAGGACCACCATGAGGACTCACCTCTCTAGAGGACCACCATGAGGACTCACCTCTCTAGAGGACCACCATGAGGACTCACCTCTCTAGAGGACCACCATGAGGACTCACCTCTCTAGAGGACCACCATGAGGACTCACCTCTCTCGGAGGACCACCATGAGGACTCACCTCTCTCGGAGGACCACCATGAGGACTCACCTCTCTCGGAGGACCACCATGAGGACCCCCTGCCCAATAGTCCCCGCCTCGGTGGCTCCCGGGCCCGGGGGACGGGTACCTCCTGCGAGGCGGGGAGCGGCGGTAGGAGTCGGGGTGCAATGGCGGCCGGGCCCGGGTCCGGTCGTCTCGGTAACCCGGGTCGGGGTGGGACTTCTGAGGCGGCGGACCTCGGCCCTCCAGCTGCGGCCGATAGCCTCCTCTCGGGGGGGGGGGGCGCCCGCGGTACATCTCCGGTTTCCCGCCTTCGACCAGCGGAAGCTTCCGGTTTCGATTTAACGAAAACGTTGAACACGTTCAAGTAAATAATGAACCGAGTCGATTAAAACAGATTCTCAGCTCTCCGATCTTCTTCTACGGAACCTCCGCGCTCTTCTTCTACGGTTACAAACACAGTCACTGCCGCGCTGCTGCCCCCTTTAGGAAACACGTGGAACCTCCGCGCTCTTCTTCTACGATTATAAACAAACACACTGGCAGCGTTGCTGCCCCCTTCAGGAACCACGTGGAATCTACGAGCTCTTCTTCTACGGTTACAAACTACAACAATTGCCGCGCTGCTGCCCCCTTCAGAAACCACACGGAACTTAAGCCCTTGACCACTTTAAGTAGAAATGAATAAATACATGTATACATACAGAAATTAATAAATACAAGTTGATACCTAAACAGGACGGACTTTTTTCATCTTCATTTATTCATACATTTATTTATGCATTTAGATTTCATTAATTTGGAATCCTCCATATTCAGGTTACTTCTTGTGCTTTTCCTGCTGCAGATTACAAACAATTGAACATTTTGAAATGTAATTATTTTCTTTTTTAATTCTATTTTAATCAACTCTGTGACTGACAGCCCAGTCACGGGAACCAGTGGTCGTCTGCTGTGGCCTCCAGGCGGTTACGTTTCACACACGCTGGTTTAAGATGAAAGGAAACACGAGAAAATGATTCTCATTGATTTCTTTATTGAATAAACACAGCAACAGAAGTACATCAGACAGTAGAGACGTTCACCTGCTGCTTATTCTCAAGGTCTCAGGTCTGAATGTCACATGACCAAAAGCTTTGGTCTGTGATGAGGGTCTTCAGGTTACCACTGGAGTCCTCATGAGCTTCACCTGGGCCCACCTGCAGAGACACCTGTCGACCCCCAGAGGAGCATGAGAGGTTCTACTGTAGACTCACAGTAACATGTCAGCTCTACTGTAGACTCACAGTAACATGTCAGCTCTATTGTAGACTAACAATAACATGTCAGCTCTACTGTAGACTCACAATAACATGTCAGCTCTACTGTAGACTAACAATAACATGTCAGCTCTATTGTAGACTCACAGTAACATGTCAGCTCTACTGTAGACTAACAATAACATGTCAGCTCTATTGTAGACTCACAATAACATGTCAGCTCTATTGTAGACTCACAGTAACATGTCAGCTCTATTGTAGACTAACAATAACATGTCAGCTCTACTGTAGACTCACAATAACATGTCAGCTCTACTGTAGACTCACAATAACATGTCAGCTCTATTGTAGACTCACAGTAACATGTCAGCTCTATTGTAGACTCACAATAACATGTCAGCTCTACTGTAGACTAACAATAACATGTCAGCTCTATTGTAGACTCACAATAACATGTCAGCTCTATTGTAGACTCACAATAACATGTCAGCTCTACTGTAGACTAACAATAACATGTCAGCTCTACTGTAGACTAACAATAACATGTCAGCTCTACTGTAGACTCACAATAACATGTCAGCTCTATTGTAGACTCACAGTAACATGTCAGCTCTATTGTAGACTCACAATAACATGTCAGCTCTACTGTAGACTCACAATAACATGTCAGCTCTATTGTAGACTAACAATAACATGTCAGCTCTACTGTAGACTAACAATAACATGTCAGCTCTATTGTAGACTCACAATAACATGTCAGCTCTACTGTAGACTCACAATAACATGTCAGCTCTATTGTAGACTAACAATAACATGTCAGCTCTATTGTAGACTAACAATAACATGTCAGCTCTACTGTAGACTAACAATAACATGTCAGCTCTATTGTAGACTCACAATAACATGTCAGCTCTACTGTAGACTAACAATAACATGTCAGCTCTATTGTAGACTCACAATAACATGTCAGCTCTACTGTAGACTAACAGTAACATGTCAGCTCTACTGTAGACTAACAATAACATGTCAGCTCTACTGTAGACTCACAATAACATGTCAGCTCTATTGTAGACTCACAGTAACATGTCAGCTCTATTGTAGACTAACTGTCTTCTTTCCACAAACATCTATAAAGAAAACGCATATTAAGGTTGTATCTCTTTTGTTGACAACTGTTTCCTAAAAATGCAACTTAATTGTGTTTATTTTATAGCCCATTATCACAAATTAGCCTCAGAGGGCTTTACAAACTGCACACATAGACATCGGAGATATGTACAACACATTTTAATTCTACACCAAATGCATTGCGAGTAAATGCATTAAAATGTGGAGCGACATACAGACGCTAGCCTCTTTACTAGCTCGTTAGCTCTTAACACAGAAGTCAATGGAGCAGCGTTAGCGTGAACTCGGCTTTATTTGACTTCACGAGCTATTCTTTCAACTTTGTGCGGATTTACGTAATTTGTTAACTCAATATAGTGATTGCCTTTCATCTCGTCTTAGGACGCATCAACACTGACCAATATTATACTTAGATTTAGAGACAACAGTAGTGCCAGCTTCTCCTTTTTTCCGTAAAATGTTCGCTCCGTTTCCGGTTTCCCGTCTGATCCAGGGGGCGGGGCCGGATTTGGAAATCCCAATCTGCCGGTATCAGGATCACTCTGATCCAATCCCGCAACGTTTTGAAATACCGGGATGGATCAGGTTGATCCGTGGCTGAGGAAAGGGGGATCTGGTTATCCGGATCATTCTGATCTGGATTACAAGTTTTGAAATACCGGCCCCTGAAGACCAGCCCTGAGGAGGCGGAGCTACTCTCCACCCATGACCCAACCACCTTCAACACTAGCCCCGCCCCTTAGAACAGGTGCATCAACCACGAGTACAAACACAACGACAGGAATCCAGAGGATCATTTCTTCAAGAAAGTCAACGATACAAGTTATATAAATATAAATGTATCAATATAACCTTTGTATAAATATAAACGTATGAATATAAACGTTGTATAAATATAAACGTATGAATATAAACGTATAAATATAAATGTATGAATATAAACGTATGAATATAAACGTTGTATAAATATAAACGTATGAATATAAACGTATAAATATAAAAGTATGAATATAAACGTATGAATGATCTTTATGATGCACGAGAGAAGTCTTCAGATTAAACCGACCGATAGTCGACAAACGAGGTTAAGTGTTGCAACCACACGTTTCCCATCATGCACTGGGCCACGCAGTGAGGTTGACCACGTGCGCATGACGTCAGGATCAAGTCGGACACATCTACCCAGAATGCATTGCGCGTTTACGGTGATGGATTCTGAGCAAGCCTCACGGCGTGGCCTCTCAGGGGCGTGGCCTCTCAGAGGGCGTGGCCTCTTTAACATCACATCTTTGTGAATAAATTAACTCATTTTATAGATTTTTCCATAGCTGAATGTAAGATTGATACTTTTGACGAATACATTTGGAACTTATCTTTACTTAAGGTACATTATGACTCACTACATTTTGGAAGAAAATACTAGAATTCAAGCGTCTGGCTTCAGGCAGCTTAAGGTCAGTGTTTTTGAGGGGAGAGTAACCCCCTTTTGATGTGGAGTTGAGGCGTTACAACTCAATAGGCCTTTATTATGTGCAAAAACATACACAACACACTATAGTAAAAAGAGAAAAACCACAGTTGAGCTACCTTAGGCTTAACAAGTGACTATTATGCTGCTGCCACCAAGCCGGTTGTTTTTTTGCAACCAAGACAGACACCGAAGATGTTCTGACCAGAGTTCCCACCAATCATTCAATATCGGAGGATTTTTCTTATGATCACTTGTATTCCAAGTGCTAAATAGTCTTTCGTCCCTGGGTGGGCTTGAACCACCAACCTTTCGGTTAACAGCCGAACGCGCTAACCAATTGCGCCACAGAGACTTGTCTACTGAGTTAGAGGATGGGGTTTTTTCCAGCTGAATGTAAGATTGATACTTTTGACGAATACATTAGGACCTTATTTTTTTAAAGGTACATTATGACTCACTTCCTTTTGGAAGAAAATACTAGAATTCAAGCGTCTGGCTTCAGGCAGCTTAAGGTCAGTGTTTTTGAGGAGAGTAACCCCCTTTTGATGTGGAGTTGAGGCTTTACAACTCAATAGGCCTTTATTATGTGCAAACATACACAACACACTATAGTAAAAGAGAAACCACAGTTGAGCCACCTTAGGCTTAACAAGTGACTATTATGCTGCTGCCACCAAGCGGTTGTTTTTGCAACCAAGACAGACACGAAGATGTTCTGACCAGAGTTCCCACCAATCATTCAATATCGGAGGATTTTCTTATGATCACTTCAATTCCAAGTGCTAAATAGTCTTTCGTCCCTGGGTGGCTTGAACCACCAACCTTCGGTTAACAGCCGAGCGCTAACCAATTGCGCCACAGAGACTTGTCTACTGAGTTAGAGGATGGGGTTTTTTCAAGCTGAATGTAAGATTGATACTTTTGACGAATACATTTGGACCTAAAGGTACATTATGACTCACTACATTTTGGAAGAAAATACTAGAATTCAAGCGTCTGGCTTCAGGCAGCTTAAGGTCAGTGTTTTGGAGGGGAGAGTAACCCCCTTTTGATGTGGAGTTGAGGCGTTACAACTCAATAGGCCTTTATTATGTGCAAAAACATACACAACACACTATAGTAAAAAGAGAAAAACCACAGTTGAGCTACCTTAGGCTTAACAAGTGACTATTATGCTGCTGCCACCAAGCCGGGTTGTTTTTGCAACCAAGACAGACACCGAAGATGTTCTGACCAGAGTTCCCACCAATCATTCAATATCGGAGGATTTTTCTTATGATCACTTGTATTCCAAGTGCTAAATAGTCTTTCGTCCCTGGGTGGGCTTGAACCACCAACCTTTCGGTTAACAGCCGAGCGCTAACCAATTGCGCCACAGAGACTTGTCTACTGAGTTAGAGGATGGGTTTTTTTTTCCAGCTGAATGTAAGATTGATACTTTTGACGAATACATTAGGACCTTATCTTTTTAAAAGTACATTATGACTCACTACATTTTGTAAGAAAATACTAGAATTCAAGCGTCTGGCTTCAGGCAGCTTAAGGTCAGTGTTTTGGAGGGGAGAGTAACCGCTTTTCGACGTGGAGTTGAGGCTTTACAACTCAATCGGCCTTTATCATGTGCAAACACATACACAACACACTATAGTAAAACCACAGTTGAGCCACCTTAGGCTTAACAAGTGACTATTATGCTGCTGCCACCAAGCCGGTTTTTTTTTGCAACCAAGACAGACACCGAAGATGTTCTGACCAGAGTTCCCACCAATCATTCAATATCGGAGGATTTTTCTTATGATCACTTGTATTCCAAGTGCTAAATAGTCTTTCGTCCCTGGGTGGGCTTGAACCACCAACCTTTCGGTTAACAGCCGAACGCGCTAACCAATTGCGCCACAGAGACTTGTCTACTGAGTTAGAGGATGGGTTTTTTTTCCAGCTGAATGTAAGATTGATACTTTTGACGAATACATTTGGACCTTATCTTTTTTAAAGGTACATTATGACTCACTACATTTTGGAAGAAAATACTAGAATTCAAGCGTCTGGCTTCAGGCAGCTTAAGGTCAGTGTTTTTGAGGGGAGAGTAACCCCCTTTTGATGTGGAGTTGAGGCTTTACAACTCAATAGGCCTTTATTATTTGCAAACACATACACAACACACTATAGTAAAAAGAGAAAAACCACAGTTGAGCCACCTTAGGCTTAACAAGTGACTATTATGCTGCTGCCACCAAGCCGGTTTTTTTTGCAACCAAGACAGACACCGAAGATGTTCTGACCAGAGTTCCCACCAATCATTCAATATCGGAGGATTTTTCTTATGATCACTTGTATTCCAAGTGCTAAATAGTCTTTCGTCCCTGGGTGGGCTTGAACCACCAACCTTTCGGTTAACAGCCGAACGCGCTAACCAATTGCGCCACAGAGACTTGTCTGCTGAGTTAGAGGATGGGGGTTTTTTTCCAGCTGAATGTAAGATTGATACTTTTGACGAATACATTTGGACCTTATCTTTTTTAAAGGTACATTATGACTCACTACATTTTGGAAGAAAATACTAGAATTCAAGCGTCTGGCTTCAGGCAGCTTAAGGTCAGTGTTTTTGAGGGGAGAGTAACCCCCTTTTGATGTGGAGTTGAGGCGTTACAACTCAATAGGCCTTTATTATGTGCAAAAACATACACAACACACTATAGTAAAAAGAGAAAAACCACAGTTGAGCTACCTTAGGCTTAACAAGTGACTATTATGCTGCTGCCACCAAGCCGTTTTTTTTTTGCAACCAAGACAGACACCGAAGATGTTCTGACCAGAGTTCCCACCAATCATTCAATATCGGAGGATTTTTCTTATGATCACTTGTATTCCAAGTGCTAAATAGTCTTTCGTCCCTGGGTGGGCTTGAACCACCAACCTTTCGGTTAACAGCCGAACGCGCTAACCAATTGCGCCACAGAGACTTGTCTACTGAGTTAGAGGATGGTTTTTTGTTCTCCAGCTGAATGTAAGATTGATACTTTTGACGAATACATTAGGACCTTATCTTTTTAAAGGTACATTATGACTCACTACATTTTGGAAGAAAATACTAGAATTCAAGCGTCTGGCTTCAGGCAGCTTAAGGTCAGTGTTTTTGAGGGGAGAGTAACCCCCTTTTGATGTGGAGTTGAGGCTTTACAACTCAATAGGCCTTTATTATGTGCAAAAACATACACAACACACTATAGTAAAAAGAGAAAAACCACAGTTGAGCCACCTTAGGCTTAACAAGTGACTATTATGCTGCTGCCACCAAGCCGGTTTTTTTTTGCAACCAAGACAGACACCGAAGATGTTCTGACCAGAGTTCCCACCAATCATTCAATATCGGAGGATTTTTCTTATGATCACTTGTATTCCAAGTGCTAAATAGTCTTCGTCCCTGGGTGGGCTTGAACCACCAACCTTCGTTAACAGCCGAACGCTAACCAATTGCGCCACAGAGACTTGTCTACTGAGTTAGAGGATGGGGTTTTTCCAGCTGAATGTAAGATTGATACTTTTGACGAATACATTTGGACCTTATCTTTTTAAAGGTACATTATGACTCACTACATTTTGGAAGAAAATACTAGAATTCAAGCGTCTGGCTTCAGGCAGCTTAAGGTCAGTGTTTTTGAGGGGAGAGTAACCCCCTTTTGATGTGGAGTTGAGGCTTTACAACTCAATAGGCCTTTATTATGTGCAAAAACATACACAACACACTATAGTAAAAAGAGAAAAACCACAGTTGAGCCACCTTAGGCTTAACAAGTGACTATTATGCTGCTGCCACCAAGCCGGTTTTTTTTGCAACCAAGACAGACACCGAAGATGTTCTGACCAGAGTTCCCACCAATCATTCAATATCGGAGGATTTTTCTTATGATCACTTGTATTCCAAGTGCTAAATAGTCTTTCGTCCCTGGGTGGGCTTGAACCACCAACCTTCGGTTAACAGCCGAACGCGCTAACCAATTGCGCCACAGAGACTTGTCTACTGAGTTAGAGGATGGGGTTTTTTCAAGCTGAATGTAAGATTGATACTTTTGACGAATACATTTGTACACTTACATTATGACTCACTACGTTATGGAAGAAAATACTAGAATTCAAGCGTCTGGCTTCAGGCAGCTTAAGGTCAGTGTTTTGAGGGGAGAGTAACCCCCTTTTGATGTGGAGTTGAGGCTTTACAACTCAATAGGCCTTTATTATGTGCAAACACATACACAACACACTATAGTAAAAAGAGAAAAACCACAGTTGAGCCACCTTAGGCTTAACAAGTGACTATTATGCTGCTGCCACCAAGCCGGTTTTTTTGCAACCAAGACAGACACCGAAGATGTTCTGACCAGAGTTCCCACCAATCATTCAATATCGGAGGATTTTTCTTATGATCACTTGTATTCCAAGTGCTAAATAGTCTTTCGTCCCTGGGTGGGCTTGAACCACCAACCTTTCGGTTAACAGCCGAACGCTAACCAATTGCGCCACAGAGACTTGTCTACTGAGTTAGAGGATGGGTTTTTTTTTCCAGCTGAATGTAAGATTGATACTTTTGACGAATACATTAGGACCTTATCTTTTTAAAGGTACATTATGACTCACTACATTTTGGAAGAAAATACTAGAATTCAAGCGTCTGGCTTCAGGCAGCTTAAGGTCAGTGTTTTTGAGGGGAGAGTAACCCCCTTTTGATGTGGAGTTGAGGCTTTACAACTCAATCGGCCTTTATCATGTGCAAAACATACACAACACACTATAGTAAAAAGAGAAAAACCACAGTTGAGCTACCTTAGGCTTAACAAGTGACTATTATGCTGCTGCCACCAAGCGGTTGTTTTTTGCAACGAAGACAGACACCGAAGTTGTTCTGACTAGAGTTCGCACCAATCATACAATATCGGAGGATTTTGTTACGATCATTTGTATTCCAAGTTCTTAATAGTTTTCGTCCCTGGGTGGGCTTGAACCACCAACCTTTCGGTTAACAGCCGAACACGCTAACCAATTGCGCCACAGAGACTTGTCTACTGAGTTAGAGGATGGGGTTTTTTTCCAGCTGAATGTAAGATTGATACTTTTGACGAATACATTTGGACCTTATCTTTTTAAAGGTACATTATGACTCACTACATTTTGGAAGAAAATACTAGAATTCAAGCGTCTGGCTTCAGGCAGCTTAAGGTCAGTGTTTTTGAGGGGAGAGTAACCCCTTTGATGTGGAGTTGAGGCTTTACAACTCAATAGGCCTTTATTATGTGCAAAACATACACAACACACTATAGTGAGAAAAACCACAGTTGAGCTACCTTAGGCTTAACAAGTGACTATTATGCTGCTGCCACCAAGCCGGTTGTTTTTTTGCAACCAAGACAGACACCGAAGATGTTCTGACCAGAGTTCCCACCAATCATTCAATATCGGAGGATTTTTCTTATGATCACTTGTATTCCAAGTGCTAAATAGTCTTTCGTCCCTGGGTGGGCTTGAACCACCAACCTTGCGGTTAACAGCCGAGCGCGCTAACCAATTGCGCCACAGAGACTTGTCTACTGAGTTAGAGGATGGGTTTTTTTCCAGCTGAATGTAAGATTGATACTTTTGACGAATACATTTGGACCTTATCTTTTTTAAAGGTACATTATGACTCACTACATTTTGGAAGAAAATACTAGAATTCAAGCGTCTGGCTTCAGGCAGCTTAAGGTCAGTGTTTTTGAGGGGAGAGTAACCCCCTTTTGATGTGGAGTTGAGGCTTTACAACTCAATAGGCCTTTATTATGTGCAAAACATACACAACACACTATAGTAAAAAGAGAAAAACCACAGTTGAGCTACCTTAGGCTTAACAAGTGACTATTATGCTGCTGCCACCAAGCCGGTTGTTTTTGCAACCAAGACAGACACCGAAGATGTTCTGACCAGAGTTCCCACCAATCATTCAATATCGGAGGATTTTTCTTATGATCACTTGTATTCCAAGTGCTAAATAGTCTTTCGTCCCTGGGTGGGCTTGAACCACCAACCTTTCGGTTAACAGCCGGACGCGCTAACCAATTGCGCCACAGAGACTTGTCTACTGAGTTAGAGGATGTTTTTTTCCAGCTGAATGTAAGATTGATACTTTTGACGAATACATTAGGACCTTATCTTTTTTAAAGGTACATTATGACTCACTTCCTTTTGGAAGAAAATACTAGAATTCAAGCGTCTGGCTTCAGGCAGCTTAAGGTCAGTGTTTTTGAGGGGAGAGTAACCCCCTTTTGATGTGGAGTTGAGGCGTTACAACTCAATAGGCCTTTATTATGTGCAAAAACATACACAACACACTATAGTAAAAAGAGAAAAACCACAGTTGAGCTACCTTAGGCTTAACAAGTGACTATTATGCTGCTGCCACCAAGCCGGTTGTTTTTTTGCAACCAAGACAGACACCGAAGATGTTCTGACCAGAGTTCCCACCAATCATTCAATATCGGAGGATTTTCTTATGATCACTTGTATTCCAAGTGCTAAATAGTCTTTCGTCCCTGGGTGGGCTTGAACCACCAACCTTTCGGTTAACAGCCGAACGCGCTAACCAATTGCGCCACAGAGACTTGTCTGCTGAGTTAGAGGATGGGGGTTTTTTTCCAGCTGAATGTAAGATTGATACTTTTGACGAATACATTTGGACCTTATCTTTTTTAAAGGTACATTATGACTCACTACATTTTGGAAGAAAATACTAGAATTCAAGCGTCTGGCTTCAGGCAGCTTAAGGTCAGTGTTTTTGAGGGGAGAGTAACCCCCTTTTGATGTGGAGTTGAGGCTTTACAACTCAATAGGCCTTTATTATTTGCAAACACATACACAACACACTATAGTAAAAAGAGAAAAACCACAGTTGAGCCACCTTAGGCTTAACAAGTGACTATTATGCTGCTGCCACCAAGCCGGTTTTTTTTTGCAACCAAGACAGACACCGAAGATGTTCTGACCAGAGTTCCCACCAATCATTCAATATCGGAGGATTTTTCTTATGATCACTTGTATTCCAAGTGCTAAATAGTCTTTCGTCCCTGGGTGGGCTTGAACCACCAACCTTTCGGTTAACAGCCGAAAGCGCTAACCAATTGCGCCACAGAGACTTGTCTACTGAGTTAGAGGATGGGGTTTTTTTTTCCAGCTGAATGTAAGATTGATACTTTTGACGAATACATTTGGACCTTATATTTTCTAAAGATACATTATGACTCACTACGTTATGGAAGAAAATACTAGAATTCAAGCGTCTGGCTTCAGGCAGCTTAAGGTCAGTGTTTTGAGGGAGAGTAACCCCTTTGATGTGGAGTTGAGGCGTTACAACTCAATTGGCCTTTATTATGTGCAAAAACATACACAACACACTATAGTAAAAAGAGAAAAACCACAGTTGAGCCACCTTAGGCTTAACAAGTGACTATTATGCTGCTGCCACCAAGCGGTTGTTTTTTGCAACCAAGACAGACACCGAAGATGTTCTGACCAGAGTTCCCACCAATCATTCAATATCGGAGGAATTTTCTTATGATCACTTGTATTCCAAGTGCTAAATAGTCTTTCGTCCCTGGGTGGGCTTGAACCACCAACCTTTCGGTTAACAGCCGAACGCACTAACCAATTGCGCCACAGAGACTTGTCTGCTGAGTTAGAGGATGGGTTTTTTTCCCCAGCTGAATGTAAGATTGATACTTTTGACGAATACATTTGGACCTTATCTTTTTTAAAGGTACATTATGACTCACTACATTTTGGAAGAAAATACTAGAATTCAAGCGTCTGGCTTCAGGCAGCTTAAGGTCAGTGTTTTGAGGAGAGTAACCCCTTTGATGTGGAGTTGAGGCTTTACAACTCAATAGGCCTTTATTATTTGTTCTAACATACACAACACACTATAGTAAAAAGAGAAAAACCACAGTTGAGCTACCTTAGGCTTAACAAGTGACTATTATGCTGCTGCCACCAAGCCGGTTGTTTTTTTGCAACCAAGACAGACACCGAAGATGTTCTGACCAGAGTTCCCACCAATCATTCAATATCGGAGGATTTTTCTTATGATCACTTGTATTCCAAGTGCTAAATAGTCTTTCGTCCCTGGGTGGGCTTGAACCACCAACCTTTCGGTTAACAGCCAAATGCGCTAACCAATTGCGCCACAGAGACTTGTCTATTGAGTGAGAGGATGGCTTTTTTTTCCAGCTGAATGTAAGATTGATACTTTTGACGAATACATTTGGACCTTATCTTTTTTAAAGGTACATTATGACTCACTACATTTTGGAAGAAAATACTAGAATTCAAGCGTCTGGCTTCAGGCAGCTTAAGGTCAGTGTTTTTGAGGGGAGAGTAACCCCCTTTTGATGTGGAGTTGAGGCTTTACAAATCAATAGGCCTTTATTATGTGCAAAAACATACACAACACACTATAGTAAAAGAAAAACCACAGTTGTGCCACCTTAAGCGTAACAAGTGACTAGTAAGCTGCTGTCACCAAGCGGTTGTTTTTTGCAACCAAGACAGACACCAAAGATGTTCTGACCAGAGTTCCCACCAATCATTCAATATCGGAGGATTTTTCTTATGATCACTTGTATTCCAAGTGCTAAATAGTCTTTCGTCCCTGGGTGGGCTTGAACCACCAACCTTTCGGTTAACAGCCGAACGCGCTAACCAATTGCGCCACAGAGACTTGTCTACTGAGTTAGAGGATGGGGGTTTTTTTCCAGCTGAATGTAAGATTGATACTTTTGACGAATACATTTGGACCTTATCTTTTTTAAAGGTACATTATGACTCACTACATTTGGAAGAAAATACTAGAATTCAAGCGTCTGGCTTCAGGCAGCTTAAGGTCAGTGTTTTTGAGGGGAGAGTAACCCCCTTTTGATGTGGAGTTGAGGCTTTACAACTCAATAGGCCTTTATTATGTGCAAAAACATACACAACACACTATAGTAAAAAGAGAAAAACCACAGTTGAGCTACCTTAGGCTTAACAAGTGACTATTATGCTGCTGCCACCAAGCCGGTTTTTTTGCAACCAAGACAGACACCGAAGATGTTCTGACCAGAGTTCCCACCAATCATTCAATATCGGAGGATTTTTCTTATGATCACTTGTATTCCAAGTGCTAAATAGTCTTCGTCCCTGGGTGGGCTTGAACCACCAACCTTCGGTTAACAGCCGAGCGCTAACCAATTGCGCCACAGAGACTTGTCTGCTGAGTTAGAGGATGGGTTTTTTCCCCCAGCTGAATGTAAGATTGATACTTTTGATGAATACATTAGGACCTTATCTTTTTTAAAGGTACATTATGACTCACTACGTTATGGAAGGAAATACTAGAATTCAAGCGTCTGGCTTCAGGCAGCTTAAAGTCAGTGTTTTTGAGGGGAGAGTAACCCCTTTGATGTGGAGTTGAGGCTTTACAACTCAATAGGCCTTTATTATGTGCAAATACATACACAACACACTGTAGTAAAAAGAGAAAAACCACAGTTGAGCCACCTTAGGCTTAACAAGTGACTATTATGCTGCTGCCACCAAGCTGGTTGTTTTTTGCAACCAAGACAGACACCGAAGATGTTCTGACCAGAGTTCCCACCAATCATTTAATATTGGAGGATTTTCTTATGATCACTTGTATTCCAAGTGCTAAATAGTCTTCGTCCCTGGGTGGGCTTGAACCACCAACCTTTCGGTTAACAGCCGAACGCGCTAACCAATTGCGCCACAGAGACTTGTCTACTGAGTTAGAGGATGGGGTTTTTTTTTCCAGCTGAATGTAAGATTGATACTTTTGACGAATACATTAGGACCTTATCTTTTTTAAAGGTACATTATGACTCACTTCCTTTTGGAAGAAAATACTAGAATTCAAGCGTCTGGCTTCAGGCAGCTTAAGGTCAGTGTTTTTGAGGGGAGAGTAACCCCCTTTTGATGTGGAGTTGAGGCGTTACAACTCAATAGGCCTTTATTATGTGCAAAAACATACACAACACACTATAGTAAAAAGAGAAAAACCACAGTTGAGCTACCTTAGGCTTAACAAGTGACTATTATGCTGCTGCCACCAAGCCGGTTGTTTTTTTGCAACCAAGACAGACACCGAAGATGTTCTGACCAGAGTTCCCACCAATCATTCAATATCGGAGGATTTTTCTTATGATCACTTGTATTCCAAGTGCTAAATAGTCTTTCGTCCCTGGGTGGGCTTGAACCACCAACCTTTCGGTTAACAGCCGAACGCGCTAACCAATTGCGCCACAGAGACTTGTCTACTGAGTTAGAGGATGGGGTTTTTTCCAGCTGAATGTAAGATTGATACTTTTGACGAATACATTTGGACCTTATCTTTTTTAAAGGTACATTATGACTCACTACATTTTGGAAGAAAATACTAGAATTCAAGCGTCTGGCTTCAGGCAGCTTAAGGTCAGTGTTTTTGAGGGGAGAGTAACCCCCTTTTGATGTGGAGTTGAGGCGTTACAACTCAATAGGCCTTTATTATGTGCAAAAACATACACAACACACTATAGTAAAACCACAGTTGAGCCACCTTAGGCTTAACAAGTGACTATTATGCTGCTGCCACCAAGCCGGTTGTTTTTTGCAACCAAGACAGACACCGAAGATGTTCTGACCAGAGTTCCCACCAATCATTCAATATCGGAGGATTTTTCTTATGATCACTTGTATTCCAAGTGCTAAATAGTCTTTCGTCCCTGGGTGGGCTTGAACCACCAACCTTTCGGTTAACAGCGGAACGCGTTAACCAATTCCGCCACAGAGACTTGTCTACTGAGTTAGAGGATGGTTTTTTTTCCAGCTGAATGTAAGATTGATACTTTTGACGAATACATTTGGACCTTATCTTTTTAAAGGTACATTATGACTCACTACGTTATGGAAGAAAATACTAGAATTCAAGCGTCTGGCTTCAGGCAGCTTAAGGTCAGTGTTTTTGAGGGGAGAGTAACCGCTTTTTGATGTGGAGTTGAGGCTTTACAACTCAATAGGCCTTTATTATGTGCAAAACATACACAACACACTATAGTAAAAAGAGAAAACCACAGTTGAGCCACCTTAGGCTTAACAAGTGATTATTTTGCTGCTGCCACCTGGCCGCATTGTTTTTGCAACCAAGACAGACACCGAAGATGTTCTGACCAGAGTTCCCACCAATCATTCAATATCGGAGGATTTTTCTTATGATCACTTGTATTCCAAGTGCTAAATAGTCTTTCGTCCCTGGGTGGGCTTGAACCACCAACCTTTCGGTTAACAGCCGACCGCGCTAACCAATTGCGCCACAGAGACTTGTCTGCTGAGTTAGAGGATGGGGTTTTTTTTCCAGCTGAATGTAAGATTGATACTTTTGACGAATACATTTGGACCTTATCTTTTTTAAAGGTACATTATGACTCACTACATTTTGGAAGAAAATACTAGAATTCAAGCGTCTGGCTTCAGGCAGCTTAAGGTCAGTGTTTTTGAGGGGAGAGTAACCCCCTTTTGATGTGGAGTTGAGGCTTTACAACTCAATAGGCCTTTATTATTTGCAAACACATACACAACACACTATAGTAAAAAGAGAAAAACCACAGTTGAGCCACCTTAGGCTTAACAAGTGACTATTATGCTGCTGCCACCAAGCCGGATTTTTTTTGCAACCAAGACAGACACCGAAGATGTTCTGACCAGAGTTCCCACCAATCATTCAATATCGGAGGATTTTTCTTATGATCACTTGTATTCCAAGTGCTAAATAGTCTTTCGTCCCTGGGTGGGCTTGAACCACCAACCTTTCGGTTAACAGCCGAACGCGCTAACCAATTGCGCCACAGAGACTTGTCTACTGAGTTAGAGGATGTTTTTTTTTTCTCCAGCTGAATGTAAGATTGATACTTTTGACGAATACATTAGGACCTTATCTTTTTTAAAGGTACATTATGACTCACTACATTTTGGAAGAAAATACTAGAATTCAAGCGTCTGGCTTCAGGCAGCTTAAGGTCAGTGTTTTTGAGGGGAGAGTAACCCCCTTTTGATGTGGAGTTGAGGCGTTACAACTCAATAGGCCTTTATTATGTGCAAAAACATACACAACACACTATAGTAAAAAGAGAAAAACCACAGTTGAGCTACCTTAGGCTTAACAAGTGACTATTATGCTGCTGCCACCAAGCCGGTTGTTTTTTTGCAACCAAGACAGACACCGAAGATGTTCTGACCAGAGTTCCCACCAATCATTCAATATCGGAGGATTTTTCTTATGATCACTTGTATTCCAAGTGCTAAATAGTTTTCGTCCCTGGGTGGGCTTGAACCACCAACCTTTCGGTTAACAGCCGAACGCGCTAACCAATTGCGCCACAGAGACTTGTCTATTGAGTGAGAGGATGGCTTTTTCCAGCTGAATGTAAGATTGATACTTTTGACGAATACATTTGGAACTTATCTTTTTTAAAGGTACATTATGACTCACTACATTTTGGAAGAAAATACTAGAATTCAAGCGTCTGGCTTCAGGCAGCTTACGGTCAGTGTTTTTGAGGGGAGAGTAACCCCCTTTTGATGTGGAGTTGAGGCTTTACAACTAAATAGGCCTTTATTATGTGCAAAAACATACACAACACACTATAGTAAAAAGAGAAAAACCACAGTTGAGCTACCTTAGGCTTAACAAGTGACTATTATGCTGCTGCCACCAAGCCGGTTTTTTTGCAACCAAGACAGACACCGAAGATGTTCTGACCAGAGTTCCCACCAATCATTCAATATCGGAGGATTTTTCTTATGATCACTTGTATTCCAAGTGCTAAATAGTCTTTCGTCCCTGGGTGGGCTTGAACCACCAACCTTTCGGTTAACAGCCGAACATGCTAACCAATTGCGCCACAGAGACTTGTCTGCTGAGTTAGAGGATGGGGGTTTTTTTCCAGCTGAATGTAAGATTGATACTTTTGACGAATACATTTGGACCTTATCTTTTTTAAAGGTACATTATGACTCAGTACATTTTGGAAGAAAATACTAGAATTCAAGCGTCTGGCTTCAGGCAGCTTAAGGTCAGTGTTTTTGAGGGGAGAGTAACCCCCTTTTGATGTGGAGTTGAGGCTTTACAACTCAATAGGCCTTTATTATTTGCAAACACATACACAACACACTATAGTAAAACCACAGTTGAGCCACCTTAGGCTTAACAAGTGACTATTATGCTGCTGCCACCAAGCCGGTTTTTTTTGCAACCAAGACAGACACCGAAGATGTTCTGACCAGAGTTCCCACCAATCATTCAATATCGGAGGATTTTTCTTATGATCACTTGTATTCCAAGTGCTAAATAGTCTTTCGTCCCTGGGTGGGCTTGAACCACCAACCTTTCGGTTAACAGCCGAACGCGCTAACCAATTGCGCCACAGAGACTTGTCTACTGAGTTAGAGGATGTTTTTTTCCAGCTGAATGTAAGATTGATACTTTTGACGAATACATTAGGACCTTATCTTTTTTAAAGGTACATTATGACTCACTTCCTTTTGGAAGAAAATACTAGAATTCAAGCGTCTGGCTTCAGGCAGCTTAAGGTCAGTGTTTTTGAGGGGAGAGTAACCCCCTTTTGATGTGGAGTTGAGGCGTTACAACTCAATAGGCCTTTATTATGTGCAAAAACATACACAACACACTATAGTAAAAAGAGAAAAACCACAGTTGAGCTACCTTAGGCTTAACAAGTGACTATTATGCTGCTGCCACCAAGCCGGTTGTTTTTTGCAACCAAGACAGACACCGAAGATGTTCTGACCAGAGTTCCCACCAATCATTTAATATTGGAGGAATTTTCTTATGATCACTTGTATTCCAAGTGCTAAATAGTCTTTCGTCCCTGGGTGGGCTTGAACCACCAACCTTTCGGTTAACAGCCGAACATGCTAACCAATTGCGCCACAGAGACTTGTCTGCTGAGTTAGAGGATGGGGGTTTTTTTCCAGCTGAATGTAAGATTGATACTTTTGACGAATACATTAGGACCTTATCTTTTTTAAAGGTACATTATGACTCACTACATTTTGGAAGAAAATACTAGAATTCAAGCGTCTGGCTTCAGGCAGCTTAAGGTCAGTGTTTTTGATTTTAAAGGTACATTATGACTCACTACATTTTGGAAGAAAATACTAGAATTCAAGCGTCTGGCTTCAGGCAGCTTAAGGTCAGTGTTTTGAGGGGAGAGTAACCCCTTTGATGTGGAGTTGAGGCGTTACAACTCAATAGGCCTTTATTATGTGCAAAAACATACACAACACACTATAGTAAAAAGAGAAAAACCACAGTTGAGCTACCTTAGGCTTAACAAGTGACTATTATGCTGCTGCCACCAAGCCGGTTGTTTTTTTGCAACCAAGACAGACACCGAAGATGTTCTGACCAGAGTTCCCACCAATCATTCAATATCGGAGGATTTTTCTTATGATCACTTGTATTCCAAGTGCTAAATAGTCTTTCGTCCCTGGGTGGGCTTGAACCACCAACCTTTCGGTTAACAGCCGAACGCGCTAACCAATTGCGCCACAGAGACTTGTCTGCTGAGTTAGAGGATGGGGTTTTTTTTCCAGCTGAATGTAAGATTGATACTTTTGACGAATACATTTGGACCTTATCTTTTTTAAAGGTACATTATGACTCACTACATTTTGGAAGAAAATACTAGAATTCAAGCGTCTGGCTTCAGGCAGCTTAAGGTCAGTGTTTTTGAGGGGAGTAACCCCCTTTTGATGTGGAGTTGAGGCTTTACAACTCAATACGCCTCTATTATTTGCAAACATACACAACACACTATAGTAAAAGAGAAACCACAGTTGAGCCACCTTAGGCTTAACAAGTGACTATTATGCTGCTGCCACCAAGCGGTTGTTTTTGCAACCAAGACAGACACCGAAGATGTTCTGACCAGAGTTCCCACCAATCATTCAATATCGGAGGATTTTTCTTATGATCACTTGTATTCCAAGTGCTAAATAGTCTTTCGTCCCTGGGTGGGCTTGAACCACCAACCTTCCGGTTAACAGCCGAGCGCTAACCAATTGCGCCACAGAGACTTGTCTACTGAGTTAGAGGATGGGTTTTTTTCCAGCTGAATGTAAGATTGATACTTTTGACGAATACATTTGGACCTTATCTTTTTAAAGGTACATTATGACTCACTACATTTTGGAAGAAAATACTAGAATTCAAGCGTCTGGCTTCAGGCAGCTTAAGGTCAGTGTTTTTGAGGGGAGAGTAACCCCCTTTTGATGTGGAGTTGAGGCGTTACAACTCAATAGGCCTTTATTATGTGCAAAAACATACACAACACACTATAGTAAAAAGAGAAAAACCACAGTTGAGCTACCTTAGGCTTAACAAGTGACTATTATGCTGCTGCCACCAAGCGGGTCTCTTTTTGCAACCAAGACAAATCCGAAGATGTTCTGACCAGAGTTCCCACCAATCATTCAATATCGGAGGATTTTTCTTATGATCACTTGTATTCCAAGTGCTAAATAGTCTTTCGTCCCTGGGTGGGCTTGAACCACCAACCTTTCGGTTAACAGCCGAACGCGCTAACCAATTGCGCCACAGAGACTTGTCTACTGAGTTAGAGGATGGGTTTTTTTTTCCAGCTGAATGTAAGATTGATACTTTTGACGAATACATTAGGACCTTATCTTTTTTAAAGGTACATTATGACTCACTACGTTATGGAAGAAAATACTAGAATTCAAGCGTCTGGCTTCAGGCAGCTTAAGGTCAGTGTTTTTGAGGGGAGAGTAATCCCCTTTGATGTGGAGTTGAGGCTTTACAACTCAATAGGCCTTTATTATGTGCAAAACATACACAACACACTCTAGTAAAAAGAGAAAAACCACAGTTGAGCCACCTTAGGCTTAACAAGTGACTATTATGCTGCTGCCACCAAGCTGGTTGTTTTTTGCAACCAAGACAGACACCGAAGATGTTCTGACCAGAGTTCCCACCAATCATTCAATATCGGAGGATTTTTCTTATGATCACTTGTATTCCAAGTGCTAAATAGTCTTTCGTCCCTGGGTGGGCTTGAACCACCAACCTTTCGGTTAACAGCCGAACGCGCTAACCAATTGCGCCACAGAGACTTGTCTACTGAGTTAGAGGATGGGGTTTTTTCCAGCTGAATGTAAGATTGATACTTTTGACGAATACATTAGGACCTTATCTTTTTTAAAGGTACATTATGACTCACTTCCTTTTGGAAGAAAATACTAGAATTCAAGCGTCTGGCTTCAGGCAGCTTAAGGTCAGTGTTTTTGAGGGGAGAGTAACCCCCTTTTGATGTGGAGTTGAGGCTTTACAACTCAATAGGCCTTTATTATTTGCAAACACATACACAACACACTATAGTAAAAAGAGAAAAACCACAGTTGAGCCACCTTAGGCTTAACAAGTGACTATTATGCTGCTGCCACCAAGCCGGTTTTTTTTGCAACCAAGACAGACACCGAAGATGTTCTGACCAGAGTTCCCACCAATCATTCAATATCGGAGGATTTTTCTTATGATCACTTGTATTCCAAGTGCTAAATAGTCTTTCGTCCCTGGGTGGGCTTGAACCACCAACCTTTCGGTTAACAGCCGAACGCGCTAACCAATTGCGCCACAGAGACTTGTCTACTGAGTTAGAGGATGGGGGTTTTTTTCCAGCTGAATGTAAGATTGATACTTTTGACGAATACATTTGGACCTTATCTTTTTTAAAGGTACATTATGACTCACTACATTTTGGAAGAAAATACTAGAATTCAAGCGTCTGGCTTCAGGCAGCTTAAGGTCAGTGTTTTGAGGGGAGAGTAACCCCCTTTTGATGTGGAGTTGAGGCGTTACAACTCAATAGGCCTTTATTATGTGCAAAAACATACACAACACACTATAGTAAAAAGAGAAAAACCACAGTTGAGCTACCTTAGGCTTAACAAGTGACTATTATGCTGCTGCCACCAAGCCGTTTTTTTTTTGCAACCAAGACAGACACCGAAGATGTTCTGACCAGAGTTCCCACCAATCATTCAATATCGGAGGATTTTTCTTATGATCACTTGTATTCCAAGTGCTAAATAGTCTTTCGTCCCTGGGTGGGCTTGAACCACCAACCTTTCGGTTAACAGCCGAACGCGCTAACCAATTGCGCCACAGAGACTTGTCTACTGAGTTAGAGGATGGTTTTTTGTTCTCCAGCTGAATGTAAGATTGATACTTTTGACGAATACATTAGGACCTTATCTTTTTTAAAGGTACATTATGACTCACTACATTTTGGAAGAAAATACTAGAATTCAAGCGTCTGGCTTCAGGCAGCTTAAGGTCAGTGTTTTTGAGGGGAGAGTAACCCCCTTTTGATGTGGAGTTGAGGCTTTACAACTCAATAGGCCTTTATTATTTGCAAACACATACACAACACACTATAGTAAAAAGAGAAAAACCACAGTTGAGCCACCTTAGGCTTAACAAGTGACTATTATGCTGCTGCCACCAAGCCGGTTTTTTTTTGCAACCAAGACAGACACCGAAGATGTTCTGACCAGAGTTCCCACCAATCATTCAATATCGGAGGATTTTCTTATGATCACTGGTATTCCAAGTGCTAAATAGTCTTTCGTCCCTGGGTGGGCTTGAACCACCAACCTTCGGTTAACAGCCGAACGCGCTAACCAATTGCGCCACAGAGACTTGTCTACTGAGTTAGAGGATGGTTTTTTGTTCTCCAGCTGAATGTAAGATTGATACTTTTGACGAATACATTTGGACCTTATCTTTTTAAAGGTACATTATGACTCACTACATTTTGGAAGAAAATACTAGAATTCAAGCGTCTGGCTTCAGGCAGCTTAAGGTCAGTGTTTTTGAGAGACGAGGAACCCCCTTCTGATGGGGAGATGTGGCTTTAGAACTCAATTGGCCTTTATTATGTGCAAAAACATACACAACACACTATAGTAAAAAGAGAAAAACCACAGTTGAGCCACCTTAGGCTTAACAAGTGACTATTATGCTGCTGCCACCAAGCCGGTTTTTTTTGCAACCAAGACAGACACCGAAGATGTTCTGACCAGAGTTCCCACCAATCATTCAATATCGGAGGATTTTTCTTATGATCACTTGTATTCCAAGTGCTAAATAGTCTTCGTCCCTGGGTGGGCTTGAACCACCAACCTTCGGTTAACAGCCGAACGCTAACCAATTGCGCCACAGAGACTTGTCTGCTGAGTTAGAGGATGGTTTTTTTTACAGCTGAATGTAAGATTGATACTTTTGACGAATACATTTGGACCTTATATTTTCTAAAGATACATTATGACTCACTACGTTATGGAAGAAAACACTAGAATTCAAGCGTCTGGCTTCAGGCAGCTTAAGGTCAGTGTTTTTGAGGGGAGAGTAACCGCTTTTCGACGTGGAGTTGAGGCTTTACAACGCAATAGGCCTTTATCATGTGCAAACACATACACAACACACTATAGTAAAAAGAGAAAAACCACAGTTGAGCCACCTTAGGCTTAACAAGTGACTATTATGCTGCTGCCACCAAGCCGGTTTTTTTGCAACCAAGACAGACACCGAAGATGTTCTGACCAGAGTTCCCACCAATCATTCAATATCGGAGGATTTTTCTTATGATCACTTGTATTCCAAGTGCTAAATAGTCTTTCGTCCCTGGGTGGGCTTGAACCACCAACCTTTCGGTTAACAGCCGAACACGCTAACCAATTGCGCCAGAGAGACTTGTCTATTGAGTGAGAGGATGGGTTTTTTTCCAGCTGAATGTACGATTGATACTTTTGACGAATACATTTGGACCTTATCTTTTTTAAAGGTACATTATGACTCACTACATTTTGGAAGAAAATACTAGAATTCAAGCGTCTGGCTTCAGGCAGCTTAAGGTCAGTGTTTTTGAGGGGAGAGTAACCCCCTTTTGATGTGGAGTTGAGGCTTTACAACTCAATAGGCCTTTATTATTTGCAAACACATACACAACACACTATAGTAAAAAGAGAAAAAACACAGTTGAGCCACCTTAAGCTTAACAAGTGACTATTAAGCTGCTGACACCAAGCGGGTTGTTTTTTTGGCAACCAAGACAGACACCGAAGATGTTCTGACCAGAGTACCCACCAATCAGGCAATATCGGAGGTGTTTCTTATGATCACTTGTATTCCATTTGACGAAGAAAATAGTTTTCGTCCCTGGGTGGGCTTGAACCACCAACCTTTCGGTTAACAGCCGAACGCGCTAACCAATTGCGCCACAGAGACTTGTCTACTGAGTTAGAGGATGGGGTTTTTTTTCCAGCTGAATGTAAGATTGATACTTTTGACGAATACATTTGGACCTTATCTTTTTTAAAGGTACATTATGACTCACTACATTTTGGAAGAAAATACTAGAATTCAAGCGTCTGGCTTCAGGCAGCTTAAGGTCAGTGTTTTTGAGGGAGAGTAACCCCTTTGATGTGGAGTTGAGGCTTTACAACTCAATAGGCCTTTATTATGTGCAAAACATACACAACACACTATAGTAAAGAGAAAAACCACAGTTGAGCTACCTTAGGCTTAACAAGTGACTATTATGCTGCTGCCACCAAGCCGGTTGTTTTTTTGCAACCAAGACAGACACCGAAGATGTTCTGACCAGAGTTCCCACCAATCATTCAATATCGGAGGATTTTTCTTATGATCACTTGTATTCCAAGTGCTAAATAGTTTTCGTCCCTGGGTGGGCTTGAACCACCAACCTTTCGGTTAACAGCCGAACGCGCTAACCAATTGCGCCACAGAGACTTGTCTACTGAGTTAGAGGATGGGGGTTTTTTTCCAGCTGAATGTAAGATTGATACTTTTGACGAATACATTTGGACCTTATCTTTTTTAAAGGTACATTATGACTCACTACATTTTGGAAGAAAATACTAGAATTCAAGCGTCTGGCTTCAGGCAGCTTAAGGTCAGTGTTTTTGAGGGGAGAGTAACCCCCTTTTGATGTGGAGTTGAGGCTTTACAACTCAATAGGCCTTTATTATGTGCAAACACATACACAACACACTATAGTAAAAAGAGAAAAACCACAGTTGAGCTACCTTAGGCTTAACAAGTGACTATTATGCTGCTGCCACCAAGCCGGTTGTTTTTTTGCAACCAAGACAGACACCGAAGATGTTCTGACCAGAGTTCCCACCAATCATTCAATATCGGAGGATTTTTCTTATGATCACTTGTATTCCAAGTGCTAAATAGTCTTTCGTCCCTGGGTGGGCTTGAACCACCAACCTTTCGGTTAACAGCCGAACGCGCTAACCAATTGCGCCACAGAGACTTGTCTACTGAGTTAGAGGATGGGGTTTTTTCCAGCTGAATGTAAGATTGATACTTTTGACGAATACATTTGGACCTTATCTTTTTTAAAGGTACATTATGACTCACTACATTTTGGAAGAAAATACTAGAATTCAAGCGTCTGGCTTCAGGCAGCTTAAGGTCAGTGTTTTTGAGGAGAGTAACCCCCTTTTGATGTGGAGTTGAGGCTTTACAACTCAATAGGCCTTTATTATGTGCAAAAACATACACAACACACTATAGTAAAAAGAGAAAAACCACAGTTGAGCTACCTTAGGCTTAACAAGTGACTATTATGCTGCTGCCACCAAGCCGGTTGTTTTTTTGCAACCAAGACAGACACCGAAGATGTTCTGACCAGAGTTCCCACCAATCATTCAATATCGGAGGATTTTCTTATGATCACTTGTATTCCAAGTGCTAAATAGTCTTTCGTCCCTGGGTGGGCTTGAACCACCAACCTTTCGGTTAACAGCCGAACGCGCTAACCAATTGCGCCACAGAGACTTGTCTGCTGAGTTAGAGGATGGGGTTTTTTCCAGCTGAATGTAAGATTGATACTTTTGACGAATACATTTGGACCTTATCTTTTTAAAGGTACATTATGACTCACTACATTTTGGAAGAAAATACTAGAATTCAAGCGTCTGGCTTCAGGCAGCTTAAGGTCAGTGTTTTTGAGGGGAGAGTAACCCCCTTTTGATGTGGAGTTGAGGCTTTACAACTCAATAGGCCTTTATTATGTGCAAACACATACACAACACACTATAGTAAAAAGAGAAAAACCACAGTTGAGCTACCTTAGGCTTAACAAGTGACTATTATGCTGCTGCCACCAAGCCGGTTGTTTTTTGCAACCAAGACAGACACCGAAGATGTTCTGACCAGAGTTCCCACCAATCATTCAATATCGGAGGATTTTCTTATGATCACTTGTATTCCAAGTGCTAAATAGGCTTTCGTCCCTGGGTGGGCTTGAACCACCAACCTTCGGTTAACAGCCGAGCGCTAACCAATTGCGCCACAGAGACTTGTCTACTGAGTTAGAGGATGGGGTTTTTTTCCAGCTGAATGTAAGATTGATACTTTTGACGAATACATTAGGACCTTATTTTTTTAAAGGTACATTATGACTCACTACATTTGGAAGAAAATACTAGAATTCAAGCGTCTGGCTTCAGGCAGCTTAAGGTCAGTGTTTTGAGGGAGAGTAACCCCTTTGATGTGGAGTTGAGGCTTTACAACTCAATAGGCCTTTATTATGTGCAAATACATACACAACACACTATAGTAAAAGAGAAAACCACAGTTGAGCCACGTTAAGCTTAACAAGTGACTATAATGCTGCTGCCACCTAGTGGGTTGTTTTTTGCAACCAAGACAGACACCGAAGATGTTCTGACCAGAGTTCCCACCAATCATTTAATATTGGAGGAATTTTCTTATGATCACTTGTATTCCAAGTGCTAAATAGACTTTCGTCCCTGGGTGGGCTTGAACCACCAACCTTTCGGTTAACAGCCGAACGCGCCAACCAATTGCGCCACAGAGACTAGTCTATAGAATGAGAGGATGGTTTTTTTCCCAGCTGAATGTAAGATTGATACTTTTGACGAATACATTTGGATCTTATCTTTTTTAAAGGTACATTATGACTCACTACATTTTGGAAGAAAATACTAGAATTCAAGCGTCTGGCTTCAGGCAGCTTAAGGTCAGTGTTTTTGTGGGGAGAGTAACCCCTTTGATGTGGAGTTGAGGCTTTACAACTCAATAGGCCTTTATTATGTGCAAACATACACAACACACTATAGTAAAAAGAGAAAAACCACAGTTGAGCTACCTTAGGCTTAACAAGTGACTATTATGCTGCTGCCACCAAGCCGGTTGTTTTTTTGCAACCAAGACAGACACCGAAGATGTTCTGACCAGAGTTCCCACCAATCATTCAATATCGGAGGATTTTTCTTATGATCACTTGTATTCCAAGTGCTAAATAGTCTTTCGTCCCTGGGTGGGCTTGAACCACCAACCTTTCGGTTAACAGCCAAACGCAAACCACTTGCGCCACAGAGGTTAGTCTATTGAGTGAGAGGATGGCTTTTTTTCCAGCTGAATGTAAGATTGATACTTTTGACGAATACATTTGGACCTTATCTTTTTAAAGGTACATTATGACTCACTACGTTTCGGAAGAAAATACTAGAATTGAAGCGTGGGTCTTCAGGCAGGTTAAGGTCAGTGTTTTGAGGGAGAGTAACCCCTTTGATGTGGAGTTGAGGCTTTACAACTCAATAGGCCTTTATTATGTGCAAAACATACACAACACACTATAGTAAAAGAAAAACCACAGTTGAGCCACCTTAGGCTTAACAAGTGACTATTATGCTGCTGCCACCAAGCGGTTGTTTTTGCAACCAAGACAGACACCGAAGATGTTCTGACCAGAGTTCCCACCAATCATTCAATATCGGAGGATTTTTCTTATGATCACTTGTATTCCAAGTGCTAAATAGTCTTTCGTCCCTGGGTGGGCTTGAACCACCAACCTTTCGGTTAACAGCCGAACGCGCTAACCAATTGCGCCACAGAGACTTGTCTACTGAGTTAGAGGATGGGTTTTTTTCCAGCTGAATGTAAGATTGATACTTTTGACGAATACATTAGGACCTTATCTTTTTTAAAGGTACATTATGACTCACTACGTTATGGAAGAAAATACTAGAATTCAAGCGTCTGGCTTCAGGCAGCTTAAGGTCAGTGTTTTTGAGGGGAGAGTAACCCCCTTTTGATGTGGAGTTGAGGCGTTACAACTCAATAGGCCTTTATTATGTGCAAAAACATACACAACACACTATAGTAAAAAGAGAAAAACCACAGTTGAGCTACCTTAGGCTTAACAAGTGACTATTATGCTGCTGCCACCAAGCCGGTTTTTTTTGCAACCAAGACAGACACCGAAGATGTTCTGACCAGAGTTCCCACCAATCATTCAATATCGGAGGATTTTTCTTATGATCACTTGTATTCCAAGTGCTAAATAGTCTTACGTCCCTGGGTGGGCTTGAACCACCAACCTTTCGGTTAACAGCGGAACGCGCTAACCAATTGCGCCACAGAGACTTGTCTGCTGAGTTAGAGGATGGGGTTTTTCCAGCTGAATGTAAGATTGATACTTTTGACGAATACATTTGGACCTTATCTTTTATTAAGGTACATTATGACTCACTACGTTTTGGAAGAAAATACTAGAATTCAAGCGTCTGGCTTCAGGCAGCTTAAGGTCAGTGTTTTTGAGGGAGAGTAACCCCCTTTGATGTGGAGTTGAGGCTTTACAACTCAATAGGCCTTTATTATGTGCAAAACATACACAACACACTATAGTAAAAGAGAAAACCACAGTTGAGCTACCTTAGGCTTAACAAGTGACTATTATGCTGCTGCCACCAAGCCGGTTGTTTTTTGCAACCAAGACAGACACCGAAGATGTTCTGACCAGAGTTCCCACCAATCATTCAATATCGGAGGAATTTTCTTATGATCACTTGTATTCCAAGTGCTAAATAGTCTTTCGTCCCTGGGTGGGCTTGAACCACCAACCTTTCGGTTAACAGCCGAACGCGCTAACCAATTGCGCCACAGAGACTTGTCTATTGAGTGAGAGGATGGCTTTTTTTTCCAGCTGAATGTAAGATTGATACTTTTGACGAATACATTTGGACCTTATCTTTTTTAAAGGTACATTATGACTCACTACATTTTGGAAGAAAATACTAGAATTCAAGCGTCTGGCTTCAGGCAGCTTAAGGTCAGTGTTTTTGAGGGGAGAGTAACCCCCTTTTGATGTGGAGTTGAGGCTTTACAACTCAATAGGCCTTTATTATGTGCAAAAACATACACAACACACTATAGTAAAAAGAGAAAAACCACAGTTGAGCTACCTTAGGCTTAACAAGTGACTATTATGCTGCTGCCACCAAGCCGGTTGTTTTTTTGCAACCAAGACAAATCCGAAGATGTTCTGACCAGAGTTCCCACCAATCATTCAATATCGGAGGATTTTTCTTATGATCACTTGTATTCCAAGTGCTAAATAGTCTTTCGTCCCTGGGTGGGCTTGAACCACCAACCTTTCGGTTAACAGCCGAACGCGCTAACCAATTGCGCCACAGAGACTTGTCTGCTGAGTTAGAGGATGGGTTTTTTTCCCCAGCTGAATGTAAGATTGATACTTTTGACGAATACATTTGGACCTTATCTTTTTTAAAGGTACATTATGACTCACTACCTTTTGGAAGAAAATACTAGAATTCAAGCGTCTGGCTTCAGGCAGCTTAAGGTCAGTGTTTTTGAGCGGAGAGTAACCCCCTTTTGATGTGGAGTTGAGGCTTTACAACTCAATAGGCCTTTATTATGTGCAAAACATACACAACACACTATAGTAAAAGAGAAAACCACAGTTGAGCCACCTTAGGCTTAACAAGTGACTATTATGCTGCTGCCACCAAGCCGGTTGTTTTTGCAACGAAGACAGACACCGAAGATGTTCTGACCAGAGTTCCCACCAATCATTCAATATCGGAGGATTTTTCTTATGATCACTTGTATTCCAAGTGCTAAATAGTCTTCGTCCCTGGGTGGGCTTGAACCACCAACCTTTCGGTTAACAGCGAGCAACGCGCTAACCAATTGCGCCACAGAGACTTGTCTACTGAGTTAGAGGATGGGGTTTTTCCAGCTGAATGTAAGATTGATACTTTTGACGAATACATTTGGACCTTATCTTTTTAAAGGTACATTATGACTCACTACATTTTGGAAGAAAATACTAGAATTCAAGCGTCTGGCTTCAGGCAGCTTAAGGTCAGTGTTTTTGAGGGGAGAGTAACCCCTTTGATGTGGAGTTGAGGCTTTACAACTCAATAGGCCTTTATTATGTGCAAAACATACACAACACACTATAGTAAAAAGAGAAAAACCACAGTTGAGCCACCTTAGGCTTAACAAGTGACTATTATGCTGCTGCCACCAAGCCGGTTTTTTTTTGCAACCAAGACAGACACCGAAGATGTTCTGACCAGAGTTCCCACCAATCATTCAATATCGGAGGATTTTTCTTATGATCACTTGTATTCCAAGTGCTAAATAGTCTTTCGTCCCTGGGTGGGCTTGAACCACCAACCTTTCGGTTAACAGCCGAACGCGCTAACCAATTGCGCCACAGAGACTTGTCTGCTGAGTTAGAGGATGGGGGTTTTTTTCCAGCTGAATGTAAGATTGATACTTTTGACGAATACATTTGGACCTTATCTTTTTTAAAGGTACATTATGACTCACTACATTTTGGAAGAAAATACTAGAATTCAAGCGTCTGGCTTCAGGCAGCTTAAGGTCAGTGTTTTTGAGGGGAGAGTAACCCCCTTTTGATGTGGAGTTGAGGCTTTACAACTCAATAGGCCTTTATTATTTGCAAACACATACACAACACACTATAGTAAAAAGAGAAAAACCACAGTTGAGCCACCTTAGGCTTAACAAGTGACTATTATGCTGCTGCCACCAAGCCGGGTTTTTTTTGCAACCAAGACAGACACCGAAGATGTTCTGACCAGAGTTCCCACCAATCATTCAATATCGGAGGATTTTTCTTATGATCACTTGTATTCCAAGTGCTAAATAGTCTTTCGTCCCTGGGTGGGCTTGAACCACCAACCTTTCGGTTAACAGCCGAACGCTAACCAATTGCGCCACAGAGACTTGTCTGCTGAGTTAGAGGATGGGGTTTTTTCCAGCTGAATGTAAGATTGATACTTTTGACGAATACATTTGGACCTTATCTTTTTTAAAGGTACATTATGACTCACTTCCTTTTGGAAGAAAATACTAGAATTCAAGCGTCTGGCTTCAGGCAGCTTAAGGTCAGTGTTTTGAGGAGAGTAACCCCCTTTTGATGTGGAGTTGAGGCGTTACAACTCAATAGGCCTTTATTATGTGCAAAAACATACACAACACACTATAGTAAAAAGAGAAAAACCACAGTTGAGCTACCTTAGGCTTAACAAGTGACTATTATGCTGCTGCCACCAAGCCGGTTGTTTTTTGCAACCAAGACAGACACCGAAGATGTTCTGACCAGAGTTCCCACCAATCATTCAATATCGGAGGATTTTTCTTATGATCACTTGTATTCCAAGTGCTAAATAGTCTTTCGTCCCTGGGTGGGCTTGAACCACCAACCTTTCGGTTAACAGCCGAACGCGCTAACCAATTGCGCCACAGAGACTTGTCTGCTGAGTTAGAGGATGGTTTTTTCCAGCTGAATGTAAGATTGATACTTTTGACGAATACATTTGGACCTTATCTTTTTTAAAGGTACATTATGACTCACTACATTTTGGAAGAAAATACTAGAATTCAAGCGTCTGGCTTCAGGCAGCTTAAGGTCAGTGTTTTTGAGGGGAGAGTAACCCCCTTTTGATGTGGAGTTGAGGCGTTACAACTCAATAGGCCTTTATTATGTGCAAAAACATACACAACACACTATAGTAAAAAGAGAAAAACCACAGTTGAGCTACCTTAGGCTTAACAAGTGACTATTATGCTGCTGCCACCAAGCCGGTTGTTTTTGCAACCAAGACAGACACCGAAGATGTTCTGACCAGAGTTCCCACCAATCATTCAATATCGGAGGATTTTTCTTATGATCACTTGTATTCCAAGTGCTAAATAGTCTTTCGTCCCTGGGTGGGCTTGAACCACCAACCTTTCGGTTAACAGCCGAGCGCTAACCAATTGCACCACAGAGACTTGTCTGCTGAGTTAGAGGATGGGGTTTTTCCAGCTGAATGTAAGATTGATACTTTGACGAATACATTTGGACCTTATCTTTTTTAAAGATACATTATGACTCACTACATTTTGGAAGAAAATACTAGAATTCAAGCGTCTGGCTTCAGGCAGCTTAAGGTCAGTGTTTTTGAGGGGAGAGTAACCCCCTTTTGATGTGGAGTTGAGGCTTTACAACTCAATAGGCCTTTATTATTTGCAAACACATACACAACACACTATAGTAAAACCACAGTTGAGCCACCTTAGGCTTAACAAGTGACTATTATGCTGCTGCCACCAAGCCGGGTTTTTTTTGCAACCAAGACAGACACCGAAGATGTTCTGACCAGAGTTCCCACCAATCATTCAATATCGGAGGATTTTTCTTATGATCACTTGTATTCCAAGTGCTAAATAGTCTTTCGTCCCTGGGTGGGCTTGAACCACCAACCTTTCGGTTAACAGCCGAACGCTAACCAATTGCGCCACAGAGACTTGTCTACTGAGTTAGAGGATGGGGTTTTTTTCCAGCTGAATGTAAGATTGATACTTTTGACGAATACATTAGGACCTTATCTTTTTTAAAGGTACATTATGACTCACTACATTTTGGAAGAAAATACTAGAATTCAAGCGTCTGGCTTCAGGCAGCTTAAGGTCAGTGTTTTTGAGGGGAGAGTAACCCCCTTTTGATGTGGAGTTGAGGCTTTACAACTCAATAGGCCTTTATTATGTGCAAAAACATACACAACACACTATAGTAAAAAGAGAAAAACCACAGTTGAGCCACCTTAAGCTTAACAAGTGACTATTATGCTGCTGCCACCAAGCCGGTTGTTTTTTTGCAACCAAGACAGACACCGAAGATGTTCTGACCAGAGTTCCCACCAATCATTCAATATCGGAGGATTTTTCTTATGATCACTTGTATTCCAAGTGCTAAATAGTCTTTCGTCCCTGGGTGGGCTTGAACCACCAACCTTTCGGTTAACAGCCGAACGCGCTAACCAATTGCGCCACAGAGACTTGTCTGCTGAGTTAGAGGATGGGTTTTTTCCCCCAGCTGAATGTAAGATTGATACTTTTGACGAATACATTTGGACCTTATCTTTTTTAAAGGTACATTATGACTACGAGATGTGCCGACGCTTCGAGGCGTGTGTCGAGTAATGAAGGGGGCGTTTCCTCGAAGCGCGTATCGAGGCTTGCTTCATTTAGGGGAGGAGCCAAAAATGATGAGGGCGTCGAGCCTCGCTGCCCGGCTGTACCACGTGACTGCTTCGGGAAGTGGTTCAGATATTTCTGGGAGGTTTGACAGCAATATAAACCCCTCAGGCTCCATTCAAAATGTGGGTTGTTGGTTGAGAGTTTGGAGAGTTTAGAGAGAGAGATAGTTTGTAGAGTTAGGAGAGTGAGGAGAGAAGGAGAGGTGATAAGATGGAACTTTTGAGAAACTGTTATTTCTGAATAAAAATGAATAAAATGTCCCTTGTCCTGGACATCACTGCAGTGATGTCCAGGACAGGGGACATTTTCATAACATTGAAATTACTGTTTGTGAAAAAGTTAAGTAGACTTTACTTAATTAGCTAAATAAATATTAGTTATGTTTAAGCATAATTAAGTAACAATTACTTAGTATTTTAATGGTTATTTACTCTAAAATTAAGTATGTTATACTTAACACTGTCTAGTAGGATTTACTTAATCCTTCAATAGTAAAAGTTACTTAGTTAGTGTTAGTGCAAATTGTTACGAGGATTTTATTAAGTAAATCCGACAAGTTATTTCTTTGAGTGTGTCCAAGTTACACAAGCATATTCAGTCCCCTCTTACTAGTTATACAAGCATGTTCACTGTCCTCTGCCTGCTTCAGCCCATGCCATTTTCCTAAAGTGACATAATAACATTATTACACAACCTGCCATATCATATGATACTACCATTTTGGGAACATTTACACACACAGAATACATTCAAAACATATTTTATTATGCACATATGTGATACTTTATGTACAGAAATGATTTGGTCATACATTTTTGAAATTCATAGTCATACCCAACAGCCATAACAGACAAAAAAATTCAATGCATCACATTATGTGGTTCAGAAACAGCTGCCTGTGATTATACACTTGGCCAGTAGGGGGTTTCGTGAGCACATGAAGTTTCGAGAAATGAACCCTTTCTCGAACCAATTGGCTGAAGTGGTTCGATGCCTCATGAGGCTTCATCTCACCATCACTAGTTGCTTGTATACACCTTTTTTGTCACGGTGCTATTAGAGTGGACCCAAAAGCACGACTAAGGCCCCGTTTACGCGATGGGAAAACGCATATATTTTCATGCGTTTTGGCCTTTCATTTACACAAAAACTGAGGTTTTATCACAGAAAACGATCATTTCTAAAAACTCCAGCCAAAGTGGAGATTTCTGAAAACTCAGTTTTTGTGTTTGCGTGTGAACGAGGTCAAACGGAGTTTTAGGTTGTCAAACGTCACAGTATGCGACTAAAAATGCTTCACGTCATGTGAGCGTCCTATGTTTACAGTTAGTTTGGCCGCTCCTACCAGGGTTGCCAGGTCTGTGTGACAAAACCAGCCCAATATCAAAACTCAAAATATGCCCGTGCCAAACCATATACACTGCTTTTAAAGTGTGTGTATGTGGACGTGTCCAATGTCCATGTGTACGTGCTGATCTGGAGTCAGTTTGGTAGGATTTGTGTTTCAATAAATTATTTCATTTAAAATATGGATTTTTATTTAAAGATATTCATATAATTTGCATGCAAAATAGGTCTACCCGAACCAGCGGACAACAAATTCAACCCGCGGCAACACTTCAAAAGTAGCCCAATTCCGCGGGAAAACCGCGGACCTGGCAACACTGCCTTCATTTTCGTTGTCAGTTGCGCCCGAGTTATTTCCTCCTTGACATGAGGATACTCCTCGGATGTCTCGAGTCTTAAGAATTCTGATTGGTTTGCATGTCTTTATCCTTCTCGTTACACTGCCGACTACAGGTTTGGCATAGTTATGACGGCGCCCGGGGGCGATTATGCGGTTCATATAAACAGAAACTTTTTTGAAAACGACCTTGTGTGTACGACGTTATTTTTGAAAATGGAGGGGCAGAAATCTTCGTTTCTGTAAATACCCGGCTATGTGTAAACGTGGCCTCAGACAGGAGTAACAAAGATGAACGTCTTTGGATGAAAACAGGCTGGGTCAAAACCGGGAGATCAGTTGAAGAAGCAAACAAGTCCAAAAAGGGGCGGGGCAGAGAATCAGAGGTGAGGGCAGGCAGGTCAGGAATATACTCTAATAACACTGGAGAACTTGGCACGAAAACACGACAATCTGGCAGAGGATAAGTGGAAGTGAGGGAACCTAAGTAGACAGAGACTAACGAGGGAATGGGCAACAGGTGAGATGGGCATGAGGACCAGGTGAAGGTAATGAGGGACTAACGAGGTGATCAGAGGCAGGTGAGGAGGGCGTGAGGACCAGGTGAAGGGAATGAGGGACTAACGAGGGAATGGGCAACAGGTGAGATGGGCATGAGGACCAGGTGAAGGTAATGAGGGACTAACGAGGTGATCAGAAATAGGTGGAGTGAAGCCTCATGAGGCATCAACCACTTCAGCCAATTGGTTCGAGAAAGGGTTCATTTCTCGAAGCTTCATGTGCTCACGAAACCCCTACTGGCCAAGTGATAATCACAGGCAGCTGTATCTGAACCACATAAT
>NW_026613263.1:521706-554206 GCF_029220125.1 Pseudoliparis swirei
CTACTGTACTCACAGTAACATGTCAGCTCTACTGTAGACTAACAATAACATGTCAGCTCTATTGTAGACTAACAATAACATGTCAGTTCTACTGTAGACTAACAATAACATGTCAGCTCTATTGTAGACTAACAATAACATGTCAGCTCTACTGTAGACTAACAATAACATGTCAGCTCTACTGTAGACTAACAATAACATGTCAGCTCTACTGTAGACTAACAATAACATGTCAGCTCTACTGTAGACTAACAATAACATGTCAGCTCTACTGTAGACTAACAATAACATGTCAGCTCTATTGTAGACTAACAATAACATGTCAGCTCTATTGTAGACTCACAATAACATGTCAGCTCTATTGTAGACTCACAATAACATGTCAGTTCTACTGTAGACTAACAATAACATGTCAGCTCTATTGTAGACTCACAATAACATGTCAGTTCTACTGTAGACTAACAATAACATGTCAGCTCTATTGTAGACTCACAATAACATGTCAGCTCTACTGTAGACTCACAATAACATGTCAGCTCTATTGTAGACTAACAATAACATGTCAGCTCTATTGTAGACTAACAATAACATGTCAGCTCTACTGTAGACTAACAATAACATGTCAGCTCTACTGTAGACTAACAATAACATGTCAGCTCTATTGTAGACTCACAATAACATGTCAGCTCTACTGTACTCACAGTAACATGTCAGCTCTATTGTAGACTAACAATAACATGTCAGCTCTACTGTAGACTAACAATAACATGTCAGCTCTACTGTAGACTCACAGTAACATGTCAGCTCTATTGTAGACTAACAATAACATGTCAGCTCTACTGTAGACTAACAATAACATGTCAGCTCTATTGTAGACTAACAATAACATGTCAGCTCTATTGTAGACTAACAATAACATGTCAGCTCTATTGTAGACTAACAATAACATGTCAGCTCTATTGTAGACTAACAATAACATGTCAGCTCTATTGTAGACTAACAATAACATGTCAGCTCTATTGTAGACTCACAATAACATGTCAGCTCTACTGTAGACTCACAATAACATGTCAGCTCTATTGTAGACTAACAATAACATGTCAGTTCTATTGTAGACTAACAATAACATGTCAGCTCTATTGTAGACTAAGAATAACATGTCAGCTCTATTGTAGACTCACAATAACATGTCAGCTCTATTGTAGACTAACAATAACATGTCAGCTCTATTGTAGACTAACAATAACATGTCAGCTCTATTGTAGACTAACAATAACATGTCAGCTCTATTGTAGACTAACAATAACATGTCAGCTCTACTGTAGACTAACAATAACAATGTCAGCGGTATTTCACATCTCATCATATATAAAACATTAAAAATAAAGTACTGAAAGCAATATTACAAATGATAAAATGTTGCTTGTGAACACATTTGTGTGACGTATAACTCATTCAATGTTTTACGCCTTAATTGCTCAACAATGTGTTTTAAATGAGTTCATGGAGACGAAGCAGACAGCAGATCACTCGATACTCACTTTATTGTTTAAATGCAGACAACATGTTTCATGTGGAGCGACGTCTGTCTGGGTTCCTGTGTGAAGATAAAACCTGAAGCAGGTTCATGAATCAAAGACTGAAAACAAGACAACATGAAGTACCCTAACCGGCCTCTAGGCGAGCTCCATCTCCCACTTCTCCAGGAAGTCCTGCAGGTTCAGGTTGAAGACGTCGATGCCTTTGGGGGACAGGTGGACGCCGTCGGCTCGATACAGACCCGTGTTGGCGCCGCACCGGATGTTATCGTGGGTCAGCGAGGAGCCGCCCAGCTCGGACACGATGTTCTGGATCCTGCGGTTCACCGTGGTGCGGACCAGATCCACTTCGTGGTTGTCGGTCGAGTGGCGCCACACCCGGCGAGGGAGCACATTGGACCACACGAGGAGGCATTGGGGGAAGATGCTCCTCATGGAGGTCAGGTCCTTCTTGACGGAGGCCAGCAGGTCGGTGGGGCTGTCGGTGCTCAGGTCGTTGCCCCCCAGGTGCATGATGAGGACGTCCGGGTTGGGCCAGGTGACCTTCAGCTGGTGGAGCTGGGGCAGCAGCTGGGACCACGTCATGCCCTGGGTGCCCTTCCACCAGATGGTCACCTTGCTGGGGTCCATGCCCAGCTGCATACCTACCTCTGGAGACTTGGCGCGGGACTCGGCCCAGTACACCAGCGAATGGCCACAGATCCAAACGTTATTGGGCTCCCTGGCATTCGGCATGCCTAGAAAATCAACAGAGGACATTCGTAAGTCACAAGCTAAAGAACCTCGACCCCCAACATGGACACTTCTGAACAACCTTTGCAACTGATGCGTAGTTTATGATACGTGTCGTTTATGATACGTAGTTTGATACGTGTAGTTCATGATGCGCGTAGTTTATGATGCGTAGTTTATGATACGTGTAGTTTATGATACGTGTAGTTCATGATGCGTAGTTCATGATACGCGTAGTTTATGATATGTGTAGTTTATGATATGTGTAGTTTATGATACGTGTAGTTTATGATACGTGTAGTTAATGATACGCGTAGTTTATGATACGTAGTTTATGATGCGTAGTTTATGATACGTGTAGTTTATGATACGTGTAGTTCATGATACGCGTAGTTCATGATACGTGTAGTTCAAGATTACATTCTCAGACTGATCAATTCGTACAATTAAAAGATCAAAATGATCACCTACCTTCACAGCAAAGCAAACATGTGCCACGCTATCAGTTCTAAACCTGGGAGTCACTTCAAGATGAAACATTTGACAACAGGTGAGCTCTGAATAGCTTTGGTGACGTTTAGCTGTTTCATAGCATCTTAGCTAACGGAGTTAAAGTACCAACTGCCAACGCTGGACGGCTCACAAAGCCCTAGAACATTCCATTTGATCAGATTTAAAAGGTCAGTATATGCTCATTAATATTTTACTCCATCTTTGTCTTTAAAACAAAGCGTTTCCTCACTGTGCGAAGTTCACCGAGTCCAGTGTTTCATCAGGGAAAAGAAATGGAATCTCAAATAAACGACGTATGTGCTGGTTGAGTCTCATGGAGTATTAGAAGTAACCTGGTTGTAGTTCACTCATATGATGATGCAGGCACTAATTATTCGAAGGCAGCTGGACGGCTCATCCAACGTTCAGAACACCGATGGGTGATTTTCCATTTCTGTCCCAACTCCACACTGGACCTCACGTCTGAGCTGTCCTCTGGCTATCCGTCCCGCGGTGGACTGTGATGGGCTTTCATGTGAAGGGAAGTTACCTGAGCAGCATAAATAAATACAGAGAGGAGCCTCGTTGTGTTCGGAGGAGATTTAAATGCTTATGGTCTTGGTCACGGAACTGCAAAAGTACCCAGACTGAGAAATGACAGTCAGCGTTTGTGCCGATTGAGGACTGAAAAAAAGCAAGAAAACGTCCAAAAACAATCTGGAGAACAATCGTTGAGCACGTCAAGATGTAGAAACCCGTTAGCATCACAGACGAGTTCCATGACGTCTAAACATGAACAGAAACGACGGCTACGCGGAGGGCAGAAGGCTCTCAGAGTCTTGACAGCTAAACCACTAAAGACATCGATATCCGTCTGGAGACTAAAACAATGCTTACAGACTTCTACGTTAGCTCCCTGAGCTAACATTAGCTTCACACAACAGGCTAGTTTAAAGACCAGAATCCAGAGGGTCCAACTCAGACGGAAAAAACGTAAACTACAAACTTAGTGGAGAGATATGTTAAACTGATGGTTCTCAATAATAATCAAGTGGTTGATGTGAGGTATAGAGTTACTTACCATATCGATGACAGACTACCAGTAAGTCGGGCTTGAAAATGCCGAAGCTAACGATGTCTGACTGATTCCTAAATGAAGTTAAACGCTCTCTACGTTAGCTTCCTGAGCTAACACGTCTTTTCACCAGCTGAAATAGAAGTTCATAGAAATCAAACGGTCCCGATTCATAGAAACACTAATGTCAGACACTTATTCAGAATTTAGCTTGGACAAGATTATCATGGAATATAATGACAAGGAAAATGTAGCATGACCTCATAGGACCCCAACGGTAAAAGCTCTCCGTTAGCTTCCTGAGCTAACATTAGCTTTAGGCAAAAAAGTTAAGCTAGGTCAAGGCTAGAAATTCAATATTCAGTGATTACATACATATTTTAGGTTGTATGTGACATATCTGAGACATATTTAGCTTCAACACAATGCTTTACTATTTATTATTATATGACTAATGGCCATGCTAAAGTTAATGACATCGCTTAGCTCTTAATAATGTACGATATTCATTCTTGATAAGGACATCTTACCGATGATCCAACATGACGGAGGAAGCTCATAAAAATGTAAAATATTCATTCTCGATAATATCTGACCGGTGACCCCACATGCCGGAGAAGGACCGCGGTCCCAACCGCGCTGGGAGGACACGCGAGGCCCGGTGTCGTAAAACAAGCACTGAACATGGCTTCCGCTTTCTGTAACCTGACCCAGAATGCATTAGTTCGGTTCTTCCTTCAATAGAATGAAAAATAAATTTCACAGAAAATCAAAGTAAAACGGCAAACCATTTTCACAACTGGCATGAACCAGTTTCTGGAGGAAACGTGTATTCATCTAGCGAGCTCAACAGCCCCGAGATGTTCACATCGATAGCCACCGGCTACCAGGCGGCGGATTATTTAAACCATGTGTGAAAGACACCTAAACTCATCCTGGACCAGTCGTGTTGCTCGTGCTGCTCAAAACATCTGAACCGTCACGTTTCCTTTGAGTTTCATGCCGTTAGCGTCGTAACTAGCTGACATGAGCATTACTACCCCAGTACTACCTACTTAGTACTACACATAGTAGTACAGATGGAGCGGTTCAAGGGCTTCATCCTTAATCTTTCTAGCTGTATTCAAACAGCAGCGTGTAGTTACGGGATTTACTTTCAACTCCCAGCGATTAGCTTAGCATGTTCAGCTAGCTAGTTTACACTCAGTACAACAGGAGTTCCTTTAGCATCCGTCTCTCTGCTCGTCCTGAAAGTATCGCCCGCGGCCGCCGGCTTGAAGCTCGTTGTGTACCGTCCTCTTCATCTCTTTGGCACAATGACTTCACTCAGCAGCAGTACAACAATAATACTATCATAACAGTATGGAGTCAAAGGGATCGTTGTTTTTGAGACCGCAAAACCGTAAAGGTTACTTTCAAGTAACTAGTTCTCACCAAAGCCTGGCTAACTGTTGGGGGAAAATACATTTTAAACTGCTCAAAGTAACTGTTCAGCATCTTTGATATGTTTGGCCCCGAATGTAAAATAAATGACATGCAGCTGTTAACTTGAAAATAAACATCTTTGATTAACTAGTACAAGGAGAAAATCACTTTAAGCTTAACTCACAAATCCCTGGAACTCAAAAGGTTGCTAATTAAGTTGAACATATGAAAGTGAAAATGTTGATACCTGGGAAGATCCGAACGCCGTCCTTCCACTCTGCACTCTGGTGCTTGCGGCTGAGCCAATCTTTGTAGTACTGCTCCCTCTTCACTAAAACCCTCTGGTTGTACAAATCCAGCTGCAACACAAACACATGCAGAGTCAACGCTTCCCCTAGTGCCCGTCCATCCCTTCTCAGGGTTCTACTTCAGTGTGCCGGGTCACCAGGGAGGACATGAGACCCACAGCAGATGCACATCCTGAGACAGGTGGAGTAAGCCCCTCACAGGACAAGCAATGAATTGCATTGGTCCATTACAAAGTGAACTTAGACCACACCCGTCTTCTTCTTCTTTACATGGTCAGTAAGTCTGACCCGACTCGTTTACTTGTAATGAAGTGATCATACCTTCTCCTGCTGTTTGTTCTTGATTTCATCATCGGCCTCGGCCGAGGTCTGATGACAGGAGGCTGACGGAGGGACGTTGGGCAGACTGAACTGGACAGATTTGACCGGTTTGGCTGGTGGTTGCACAGCCAGAGATTTCACCGTCTCTATGACCTTCAGGCATCTGGCCACTGTGGTAGAGATGGTGGATTGGCTAACGCTGACTGGACTCAATGTTGCAGGTGTCGTTGGTGGCGGTGATACCGTGATTAAAGGCTGCAACGGACTGGAGGAGCTAAGGGGTGGCGCTGCAGAAGGTTGGCCAATAAAAGGAAAGGCGGTATGAGTGGAGGGTGGAGCAAAACAAGGTGGTCCGGAAGTATACCGGGGTGGAGGTCCAGGAGGAGGTCCTGGAGAAGGCTGCGCAGAACGCCGGGGAGGAGGTCCAGGGGGAGGTCCTGGAGGAAGTCCAAATCTTTGGGACGGTTGCCCAACTGCAGAAGAAACTGGAGAACCTGTGCTGGAGGTTGTGGGACTCTGCTCTGGAGCAATGTGGGTCGTGACTCCAAGGGGCCAGTTGATGGGTGGGGGTGGATGTTGGTAGTGCGCAGGCAGAGGCCCAGGAGAAGCTGTTGGAGACAGAGTGGTGGAGGGTGTGCTCCCCATCGTCTTGGTCAGACTCTGCTGCTGTTGCGCCTTCTGGAGTGCCTCCAGCTCCTGCTGGTCCAGGAATCCTTCATACTCAGAGACAGCTTTTAATTTGCCAAGTGGCTCCAAACTGGAGGACCTCGTAGCCGAGGGGGAACCAGTTCTACCCATTTGACGGTTTTCCGTTGAGGATATCAAAGCCTCTCTTTCTGAGGATGAGGATTTCGGGGTGTAGATTTTCTCTTGGGCCCGGCTCGCCAGCGTAGACATTTCTCCTGTACTCAGCTTCAGGCCAATTGTACGGAGTAGACTTTGGATCTTGACGTAGGGTTCCGTGTCGTCCTTTGGTTCCTCACTCGTTCTCTCGACCGAGGATCTTTTAGGGCTTAGCTGGGTACGTTTCCCCTCCAGAGCAAGACTGCTGCTGGGTTGCTCTGGAGCCAAACCTACGATACAAGAGAAACCACTGCCATCCTGAAGCGCCCGCTCATGAGGCAGGAGGTCATCATTCACATGAACCGCTTCAGATTTCTTTTCAGCGTCCACCTTTTTATTGAGCATGTCAAGGAAGCGATCAAGGGGCTGTTTCACAGATGAAGGTGCCTGGCATGGAGTCGTGTTCTCCAGAGTGAGAGAGGGGCTTCTCTGAAGCGGTTCTGTGGGAGGAGGTCTCAGAGAGGGTTGGGAAGATGAAGTCGCAGCAGTATTCATCAAGGACGGTTGAGCGGAGGCAGAAGGAACTTGGGAAGGCTGAGAATAAGGTGAGGGATCACGGGGTTGTGGAGACTGGCTCCGTCGGACAGGATAGGGATCCTTGTACGGTCGGTCCGGGTACAAGTAGTGATCTTCATACGGTTCGTCATAAACATCGTAGCGGTCAGTGTAGCGGTGGCTTGCAGCAGGAAGGCCACCGTAGGAAGCTTCACCAAAGGGACGAGTGTCATAAGGGCGCTCGGCGTAGGGGCGACTGGCGAACGGATCCCCAGGGCGCTCGGTGTACCGCCGGTCTGGGTAGGGACTGTACGGCTGCTCATAGTAAGGGCCGTCGTAGGGCTGAGAGGAATGATGCAGGTAATCGGGTCCGTCTGGCCGTTTCTTCAGGATGGACCGGACCGGTTTGTACTCCGTGAGAGGGACGGCGATCCGGCCATGGTCATAGTCTATGCAGGTCCTCTGTCCAGGGTCGATGTCCACCAGAGACTTCTTGTAGGCGATCATGTCGTTCAGCTCCTCCAGCTCCCGCTTCTTCCTCGCCAGCTCGTCGTCCACGACTCCACCACCGCGTCGGGGAGGGCTCGGCTCCCTCCTCCTCTTGTGACTCTCCTCGGGTTCTCTGCTGGTTTTGTGCCTCTTCTTGACGGCCCTCTCCTTGCTCCTGCTACGGCTCCTGCTAGAGCTCCGGCTTCGGCTCTTTGTGCGGCTCTTGGTGGGCCGGCTGGGTCTCTCGCGGCTCCGGCTCCGCTTGTACCGGCTGTCTTTGTGGCCGCGGTCGGTGCTGGTGCTGCGTCTCTTTTTGATGATGCGCCCAAACTGGTCTCTGGGCGGACTCCTGCTCCTGGCCCCACTCCTGCTCCTACTCGGACTCCTGCTCCTGCTCCTGGCCCTACTCCTGCTCCTACTCGGACTCCTGCTCCGGCCATATTTACGTTGAGTGGCTCTGTAATCTCTTCTGCCGACACTGGTCTTGCTGTCCTGCGTTCTAAGATTCTTCACCACGGCCTTCAGCTTGTCGCTCTCTGGCTTTTCTTTTCTGAAAAGTCAGGCATGCTTATTAGAATCATTGTTTAGATGCCGATGTGTCATTTAGTAATCTTACTCAATAATAGGTAAATATTTGATTGTTAAGGATGAACAAGGTAATGTTTATGTTCTACCAGAACAACAATGTTCTCCAAAAAGTAAAGACTCACTCTTCTGTGTCTTCTGTCTTCAGCTTGATGGTCATCTAGCAGCAACATGCACACAAAGAAAAACAATGATGTCATCAAACATCACAGCAATGCTTGGTTTGTTAAACACAAGCGGTCAATTCATGAAAACATACACAGCTCTAAAAGTATTCTGAAAATAAATCAAGCTGACGTGGAAGTTAATAATCTAATAAAAGATGTCTTCTCTGTAAACATCAGAGAGCACCGCCTCACCTTCCCTTTGTTCGCCCCGACTCCACCCAGCTTACGGGCGGGGAGGAAGACGCTCTCGCTGAAGCGCTTGATCCTGATGGCCTGGTTCCCCCCGTCGGCCGTCTCGTGCTGCGAGGAACAGAGCAACGTTCTGTTGAGGGTCCCAACTCCAAACTAGGACGCCCAAAGGATTCAGATATGCACCGAGGGAAGTAACAGGACCAGGAGGACCAGGACTCACCGGGACCACGCTGAACTCAACCTTCTCGTTGAGTTCCAGCCTCTTCTTCTCGATCACCTCCGACATGTGGAAGTAGAGCTGAGGGTTCTGAGCACACTTGATGAGTCCGGAGGCGTGAGAGAACTCGATCACGATGCCCTGGGGAGAGGAACACACACCATGAGGAGGAGTCCTCCTCCTCCTCCTCCTCCTGAAGGACCTACGTGTCGCCGCTGTTCGATGGACTCCTCGAAGGAGTCGGGGAGGATCTCCACGAAGGCGGCTCGCTCCTCTCTGGTCTCTCCGTTGGTGGCGATGTTGAAGCGCACCTTCACAGATGAGAACGTCACACACAGACCTTCGCATGCAGGGATGCCACGAGGCTGCTGCACACAACAACAACAACAACAACCACCACCCAGAGTGAGGCGCCACCTTGTCTCCGTCCAGCATGGTGGCGCTGCTCAGCAGGTCTCCGGGGCCGAAGGGGAGGAGCTTCTGTTGGCCGTCGATGGTCATCACCAGGCGGCCCATCTCGGGGAGCGGCTTCACTGCAGCTGGAGACGCCGGCAGGTTCTCCTTCTCCTCCTCCTTCTCCTCCTCCTCCTCCTCCTCCTCCTCCTCCGGTTTGCCTTCCGCCTCTTCCTTCTCATCTTCATTAATTTTCTCCTCTTTGATTTGGACCTACGGGTCAGAGAACATGTCATTCCACATGTTTACGGCTAAATAAACTGAATAAATACTGAAGCACTTGTTGGGAGGTCTTTGCACCTGGAGCGTCTGAGCACTTCCTTGATCCCCCGGGTTCTCCTTCTTGATCTCCTTCCGTGGGTATTTGGAGATGGCTTTGAGGACGGTGCCTTGGAATCGCTCCTTGCTGACGTCGTCCAGCGTGTCGGGGTTTCTCACCCGGAGGCCGAGGGGCGTCCACTGTGGAGCAGGTGGAGGTCAGCAGGTGGAGGTCATGCTCAGTAACCACATAGTTATATAACACCGTCCCGCTTTGAGACATCTCAACTACTCACTCAACTTAAAACCGTAAACTCAACTCAATAAAATCTTAAACTCAACTCAATAAAACCGGAAACTCAACTCAATAAAACCGGAAACTCAACTCAATAAAACGTTAAACTCAACTCAATAAAACCGGAAACTCAACTCAATAAAACCTTAAACTCAACTTACTTTGCATTTGGCTGCTGCCAACGCCGCCGACACCTCCTCCCTCTTCTTCCTCTCCACTTCTCTCCGTCGCTCCTCCAGCTGCTGCGCCCTCCTCTTCCTCTCCTCTTCCTCTTGTTTCCGCCTCTCCTCCTCCTCCCTCTTCTTTTTCTTCTCCTCCTCCTCCCTCTTCTTCTGCTCCTCCAGGATCTGGTCCTCGATCCTCTTGGTCCTCAGCAGCCTGATGGCTCTCTTTGTGGACTTCACCTGCTCAAAAGGAGGCAAAGTGCCAGGATGTGAAAGCGGCTCACTTCCTGTCTGTGGCGGCCGTCCCTCAGACTCACCATGGCGACCGTGAACTCCACCTCCTTGTGGATGTCGCTGCTGTTGAACTTGAGTTCGCTGAAGTTCTCGCAGATGTCAAAAGGAAGCTCCCCGTGCTCCTCGGAGTTGACGATTCCTTCTTCTGGCCCCAGGAAGGTGACGATGGCCTGAAACACAGAGGTCAGCTTCACTCACCACCGAAGAAGAAGAGTAAGAAGAAGAGGCTCCCCGGCGTCACGCACCAGCTCTCTCTTCTCCTTGGTGTAGCTGAAGGTGAAGGGGATCTTGGGCTTGATGTTGGCCGCCCTCCTCTTCCCGCTCAGGACGTCCACCAGCAGGTTGATCAGCACGTGGTCGTTCCTCAGCAGCGTGACGCCGCAGTCCCGGTGGTCGAAGGTCACGTTGGTCTTCAGGGGGCCGATGTTGGCGTGGATCTGACCCGGGTAACCCTGCAGGTTGGGCTGAGAGGGAGGAGCCATCAGAGGTCTACGTTCTGAGGGAGGAGCCATCGGAGGTCTACGTTCTGAGGGAGGAGCCATCGGAGGTCTACGTTCTGAGGGAGGAGCCATCGGTCTCACCATGGGCTCTATGATTGGCTGGCTGACGATGCCCTCATACAGCTCCGTGTCCAGCTTCATGTTGGCCTTCCCGTTCAGCCAGCAGTCGTCGTCCCTGGCGGCGGCGCTGTGGGCGGCGCTGTGGGCGGCGCTGTGGGCGGCGGCGTGGGTGGCTGCAGAGAAGGTGAGGAGGAGGGGCTCCTTCACGCGGCGGATCCTGATGGCCCGCTTGCCGCCCCTCAGCTGAGGACAACAACAGTGTTACTGGACGAACTCCCGGCCTCCAGTCCAGAGGGGCGCTCCTCACCGTCGCCGCGGTGAACTCCACCTCCTCGTTGACGTCCTCGTCGGTGAACTCGATGTCGCTGAAGTTCTCTGTGACGTGGAAGGGAAGCTCGCCGTGCGCCGCACAGCGGATGACGCCGTCGCCGTCCTTCAGGCTGACGATGACGCCCTACGAGAAACACGGAGACAGGAGCTGAGCCTCGGGGACCTTCAGGGGACCTTCAGGCCGACGTGGTCCAGACGGGCTCCTTCAGGACCTGCTCCCGGGTCTCGTTGGTGCTGCTGAAGGTGGAGGGGATCTGGGGCTTGATGTTCGTGGCCCTCCTCTTCTCGCTCACGATGTCGGTCATCAGGTTGATGAGCACCTGGTCCTTCTTCAGCAGCGTCACCGTGCTGTCCCTCCGGTCGAAGGTCAGGTTGGTCCTCAGCGGCCCGATGTCCACGTGGACCTGACCCGGGTACTGCCGCTCGCCGGGCTGCACCGGACAAGAGAAGACCGTTAGCGACAGGGAACCGGACGGGGGGGGGGGGTCCGACCCACCTGAGGCTCGGCGATGGGCTGGCTGACCACCGCCTCGTAGATCTCCGTGTCCACGTTCTCGGTTCCCCCAGGAGCCACCTTCACGTCCGTCGCTATGCAACCGTTCTGCTTCAAAACACAACCGGCGGGTTCAGACGTCACCGGAGGAAGAAGAAGACTCTTCTGCTGCTCTGACACGCCCTGCTCGAGGCAGCCCTACCTTCTCCTTGCAGGCGGTGAAGTGGACTCGGACCCCGGGCTTCATGGCTTTTGGGTTTCCAAAGAAGGCGGCGAAGCTGAAGTTGAACTTCTCCAGATCTTCTCTCTCGATGTAGCCGAAGGAGGGCTGAGGATCAGACAGGCGGACTCAGATTACAGCCTGGATCTGGATTCAGGCGGACTCAGGTAGACCCTCGTCGTCCCTCCAACAGAGACAACGCTGTTCTCTGAACTCCCTGAACATGAAACTAGATGATGTCATCACGAGTTACCCCGATGAAGGAGATGATCCCTGTAGACCGGCCCGGCGGAGGCCTGAGGACACAGACACACGCCGTCAGAGACCACCACAGAAGAAGAGACAACCTGCAGCGCCCCGCAGCGGACTTACTTATCAAACGTGCGTTTCCCCAGAAGACCCAGAGCTCTGTTGATCTTGGGGGGTTCAGGTCTCGGGGCGGGGGGGTCCGCCACAGGAGGTCTGGTGCCGGGCGCCTCCTCTGCGGTCTTACTGTCCGCCAGAACCGACTCAGAGACCGGAGCGGAGATCAAGGCTTTGATCTGGAAACACAGACCACATCGACACTGAAGACCTCTCAGTCCTCCAGGAGGACTAGTGAGGGTTAGTTAGACCTGAAGACCAGTAGTAGACCAGTGGAGGACCACTACCCCAGACCAGTGGAGGACCACTACCCCAGACCAGTGGAGAACCACTACCCCAGACCAGTAGAGAACCACTACCCAAGACCAGTGGAGAACCACTACCCAAGACCAGTAGAGAACCACTACCCAGACCAGTAGAGAACCACTACCCCAGACCAGTGGAGAACCACTACCCCAGACCAGTAGAGAACCACTACCCAGACCAGTAGAGAACCACTACCCCAGACCAGTGGAGAACCACTACCCCAGACCAGTAGAGAACCACTACCCCAGACCAGTGGAGGACCACTACCCAAGACCAGTAGAGAACCACTACCCAGACCAGTAGAGAACCACTACCCCAGACCAGTGGAGGACCACTACCCAAGACCAGTAGAGAACCACTACCCAGACCAGTAGAGAACCACTACCCCAGACCAGTGGAGGACCACTACCCAGACCAGTGGAGGACCACTACCCCAGACCAGTAGAGAACCACTACCCCAGACCAGTGGAGAACCACTACCCCAGACCAGTGGAGGACCACTACCCCAGACCAGTAGAGAACCACTACCCCAGACCAGTGGAGAACCACTACCCCAGACCAGTAGAGAACCACTACCCCAGACCAGTGGAGAACCACTACCCAAGACCAGTAGAGAACCACTACCCAGACCAGTAGAGAACCACTACCCAGACCAGTAGAGAACCACTACCCCAGACCAGTAGAGAACCACTACCCAGACCAGTAGAGAACCACTACCCCAGACCAGTGGAGAACCACTACCCCAGACCAGTAGAGAACCACTACCCCAGACCAGTAGAGAACCACTACCCCAGACCAGTGGAGAACCACTACCCCAGACCAGTAGAGAACCACTACCCAGACCAGTAGAGAACCACTACCCCAGACCAGTAGAGAACCACTACCCCAGACCAGTGAGATCCACTACCCCAGACCAGTAGAGAACCACTACCCAGACCAGTAGAGAACCACTACCCCAGACCAGTGGAGGACCACTACCCAGACCAGTGGAGGACCACTACCCCAGACCAGTAGAGAACCACTACCCCAGACCAGTAGAGAACCACTACCCCAGACCAGTGGAGAACCACTACCCCAGACCAGTGGAGAACCACTACCCCAGACCAGTGTAGGACCACTACCCAGACCAGTGGCGAACCACTACCCCAGACCAGTGGAGAACCACTACCCAAGACAAGTAGAGAACCACTACCCAGACCAGTAGAGAACCACTACCCCAGACCAGTGGAGAACCACTACCCCAGACCAGTGGAGGACCACTACCCCAGACCAGTGGAGAACCACTACCCCAGACCAGTAGAGAACCACTACCCCAGACCAGTGGAGAACCACTACCCCAGACCAGTAGCGAACCACTACCCCAGACTAGTGGAGAACCACTACCCCAGACCAGTGGAGAACCACTACCACAGACCAGTGGAGAACCACTACCCCAGACCAGTGGAGAACCACTACCCCAGACCAGTGGAGACCCCAGACCAGTGGAGGACCACTACCCCAGACCAGTAGAGAACCACTACCCCAGACCAGTGGAGACCCCAGACCAGTGGAGACCCCAGACCAGTGGAGACCCCAGACCAGTGGAGACCCCAGACCAGTGGAGACCCCCAGACCAGTGGAGGACCACTACCACAGACCAGTGGAGAACCACTACCCCAGACCAGTGGAGAACCACTACCCCAGACCAGTGGAGAACCACTACCCCAGACCAGTAGAGAACCACTACCCCAGACCAGTGGAGGACCACTACCACAGACCAGTGGAGACCCCCAGACCAGTGGAGGACCACTACCACAGACCAGTGGAGACCCCCAGACCAGTGGAGACCCCAGACCAGTAGAGAACCACTACCCCAGACCAGTGGAGAACCACTACCCCAGACCAGTGGAGGACCACTACCCCAGACCAGTGGAGAACCACTACCCCAGACCAGTAGAGAACCACTACCTCAGACCAGTGGAGGACCACTACCCCAGACCAGTGGAGGACCACTACCCCAGACCAGTAGAGAACCACTACCCCAGACCAGTAGAGAACCACTACCCCAGACCAGTGGAGAACCAGGAGATAAACCGGGTCTGTTAAAACCTCATCCTCACAGGGACCAGGTCTGTACTCACCCACTCAGGCTGGTCCGGCGGGGGGTGGAGCATGGCCTCCTCCACCACGTCCTGAACACAGAGAAGCTCGTCAGTCACCCAACACCACCACTAAGACAGAGGACCGGGGGACCGGCTCACCTGTCCCATCCAGCCTGGGGGGGGGAAGCTCAGGTAGCCCATAGGAGGGGGGACGGGCACCGGTCCGTAGGCCGCGGGGTCTGGGGGAGGAACCGGTGCTACGGATCCGGATGGAGCGGTCTCGAGCCCCCAGCCAGGGGGTCCCCAGCCCGGAGGTCTCCAGTCCTCAGGGTGGGGGGGTCTCCAGTCCTCAGGGTGGGGGGGTCTCCAGTCATCCGGGTGAGGGGGTCTCCAGTCGTCCGGGTGAGGGGGTCTCCAGTCGTCCGGGTGAGGGGGTCTCCAGTCGTTCGGGTGAGGGGGTCTCCAGTCCTCAGGGTGAGGGGGTCTCCAGTCCTCAGGGTGAAGCCCCCAGCCCGGGGGCGGGGATGGTCCTCTCGGACCCCACCCTCCGGGGGGCGGAGGTGGACCCCATTCCTCAGGCGGCAGAGGCCACCCTCCGAGCGGCGCGGGGCCCCAGTCCTCCGGGTGCGGAGGAGGACCCCAGCCCCCCGGCGGAGGGGGGCCCATGGGGTGTCGGGTCCGCATGGGTCTCATGTCGTCACCGGGACAAAGCAGCACGCGACGGACTGAACTCCCGTACCATCAAACACGACACAAAGAAGTCACTACGACGTCGGTTAACTTGAATAAACTAAAGTATTTATATTTAAAAAAGCGTAAAGCTGATCAAACACCGACGGACTGCAATGGCGTTGTTGGTCTTCTTCTGCTTCCGCTTCTTCTTCTTCGTGAGTTTTAATGGCAGACGACGCGCTACAGCGCACTGCGGTGGAAACAGGTACTGCAACCCACTGTCCCCCGACGGAGGAAAATATGATTAAATATTAATATAATAAAATAAATTCTGTATGGTTAAAAATAAAAATATTAACAAAATGTATTCATTCGTTAAATATACATTTAATATAATAAACTCAGTTGTTAAATATAAATATAATTAAATAAACAGCCATTAAATATGAATATAATTAAATATATAAATAAATAAACTCAAGAGTAGTTTGATATAAATAAATAAAGAGTCGTTCTGCAGCATAAAAGCTTTTATTTAGTTTGATGCTGAAGTCGCTCGACAGAAACCAGAAGAACCTTCTGGAACATCAACAAACAGGGAGCCGGTACAGCTGGGCCAGACCCACACGTCAGAGTCTGGACCCAGACCCACACGTCAGAGTCTGGACCCAGACCCACACGTGGCCCTGTGGACCTCAGAAACCTCTGACTCTACAAACACGTATAAAAAGCTTGTGTGGTAAAAATAAAGCAAGGCCCAGCGTGAGATGATCAATAACTCGGATCAATAATCCTTTGATCACAACAGGAGATCCTTCATCATCAACGAAAACCAGGACCGCCACCGGATCCAGAACCGGGCTCAGTCCAGAAGAAAGTCTGCTATTTGAACCCAAAAGTCATTTCACACTGGTTCAATCTGTTGAACTGGTTAAACCGGTTTAACTGGTTTTAAACTATATTTAGCTCACCTTGTTCAAAGTGGCTTTAATAAACAATACAACTCATATTTATAATTTATTCTCACAATTTAAAGACTAAGAATTTAAATATTAAACTCTTCAGGTCTCTGATCTCATGAAAACAGACGGAATACAGGAAGTGGAAAACAGAGCAGCGGTGTTGGCGGTGGTGGGCGGGGCTTCAGGGGAGGGGGCGTGGCCTCTCAGTCAAAGGGGCTGAAGTCCCTCTCCAGGTTCTCTGACTCGTCGTCGTCGGAGAAGAAGTCGTCCACGGCATCCTCGTCGTAGTCCTCGTGCCACTCGGGGACGTACTCCTCGTCGTCATCCTCGCCGCCGTAGTTGTTGTCCTCAGAGTCGCTGGACGCCTCGGACCTGAGAAACCAACGGATCGTGGTCTTCATCGGCAGAAACCTCCTCTAGACTCTAAAGACCTCCTCTAGACTCTAAAGACCTTCATCTTCTCTAGACTCTAAAGACCTCCACCTCCTCTAGACTCCAAAGACCTTCATCTTGTCTAGACTCTAAAGACCTCCACCTCCTCTAAACTCCAAAGACCTTCATCTTCTCTAGACTCTAAAGACCTCCACCTCCTCTAGACTCCAAAGACCTTCATCTTCTCTAGATTCTAAAGACCTTCATCTTCTCTAGACTCTAAAGACCTTCTCTAGACTCTAAAGACCTCCTCTAGACTCTAAAGACCTTCTCTAGACTCTAAAGACCTTCTCTAGACTCTAAAGACCTTCATCTTCTCTAGACTCTAAAGACCTTCTCTAGACTCTAAAGACCTCCTCTAGACTCTAAAGACCTTCACCTCCTCTAGACTCTAAAGACCTTCATCTTCTCTAGACTCTAAAGACCTTCTCTAGACTCTAAAGACCTCCTCTAGACTCTAAAGACCTTCATCTTCTCTAGACTCTAAAGACCTTCATCTTCTCTAGACTCTAAAGACCTCCTCTAGACTCTAAAGACCTCCTCTAGACTCTAAAGACCTTCTCTAGACTCTGAAGACCTTCATCTCCTCTAGACTCTAAAGACCTCCACCTCCTCTAGACTCCAAAGACCTTCATCTTCTCTAGACTCTAAAGACCTTCATCTTCTCTAGACTCTAAAGACCTCCTCTAGACTCTAAAGACCTTCATCTCCTCTAGACTCTAAAGACCTTCATCTTCTCTAGACTCTAAAGACCTTCTCTAGACTCTAAAGACCTCCTCTAGACTCTAAAGACCTTCATCTCCTCTAGACTCTAAAGACCTTCATCTCCTCTAGACTCTAAAGACCTTCATCTTCTCTAGACTCTAAAGACCTTCTCTAGACTCTAAAGACCTCCTCTAGACTCGAAAGACCTTCTCTAGACTCGAAAGACCTTCTCTAGACTCTAAAGACCTCCTCTAGACTCTAAAGACCTTCACCTCCTCTAGACTCTAAAGACCTTCATCTTCTCTAGACTCTAAAGACCTTCACCTCCTCTAGACTCTAAAGACCTTCATCTTCTCTAGACTCTAAAGACCTTCTCTAGACTCTAAAGACCTCCTCTAGACTCTGAAGACCTTCATCTCCTCTAGACTCTAAAGACCTCCACCTCCTCTAGACTCCAAAGACCTTCATCTTCTCTAGACTCCAAAGACCTTCATCTTCTCTAGACTCTAAAGACCTTCATCTTCTCTAGACTCTAAAGACCTCCTCTAGACTCTAAAGACCTTCATCTCCTCTAGACTCTAAAGACCTTCTCTAGACTCTAAAGACCTCCTCTAGACTCTAAAGACCTCCTCTAGACTCTAAAGACCTTCATCTCCTCTAGACTCTAAAGACCTTCATCTTCTCTAGACTCTAAAGACCTTCTCTAGACTCTAAAGACCTCCTCTAGACTCTAAAGACCTTCACCTCCTCTAGACTCCAAAGACCTTCATCTTCTCTAGACTCTAAAGACCTTCTCTAGACTCTAAAGACCTTCATCTTCTCTAGACTCTAAAGACCTTCTCTAGACCTGGTTCCAGGTTCTGTTGTGGTACTCACACTTTGTTGGCCTCCGTGTTGGTGGCCAGGTTGGAGGTCTGAGTGGATCCTTGTTCCTGGCTGCTCTTGGACTGGTAACCCACCCTGAAGTCCTGGAGCAGAAACAGACAACTGGAAGTGAACTGGTCTGGACTGGAGACCCCCCTGGTGGTCTGTGACAACACAACTACTACACTATACAGGGAGGTACTTTACTGCTGGACTTCGACTGGTTCCATACTGGTTCCAAACTGGTTCCAGCCCTTCTTGAGACTGGTTCCAGCCGTCCTCAGCCTACCTGGGTGGAGTGCTGCAGGATGGCCAGCAGGCGCTCCTGGATGCGGCGGGTCAGCTCCAGGCCCGTGTTCAGGTGTTCTGGTTTCAGCAGGCGGACGCAGGAGGCCAGGTCGCTGCACCGCAGCAGGGTCTCCTCTGAGGACACGGACAGGACCAGTCAGCACCAGGGGGCCCGGTCTGAAGACCAGAACCTTCAGGGTAGAGGGTCTCACCCAGCAGGATCTGCAGGGCGTTGGTGTGCAGGTCCAGAGCCTCCGTCTGCTGCTCCATCACCTCCATCTTCTCCGTCTCCTGGTTGTAGTAGCTGTAGACGCACGAGTAGGCCAGCACCTGCAGGCAGCGATGAGGGCACAACCACCCCGCGTCAGCAGGAGGACCGGTCGATGATGAAGAAGAGGATGAAGGTGGCCTTACCTTGCGGGCCTGAGCGAGGACTCGACAGGCGTCGATGACGAAGGTCAACGGCTTCATCTGCAGAGCTTCATTTATGGATGATACCGTGGCCTCCAGCTGGACCGCAAAGTCCTGCAACAGAGACCGGATCCATGAGACCTCTTCAGGACCACATAGTGGTCTCTTCTGATCCATGAGACCTGCAGGGCCACATAGTGGTCTCTTCTGATCCATGAGACCTGCAGGGCCACATAGTGGTCTCTTCTGATCCATGAGACCTCTTCAGGACCACATAGTGGTCTCTTCTGATCCCTGAGACCTCTTCAGGACCACATAGTGGTCTCTTCTGATCCCTGAGATCTCTTCAGGACCACATAGTGGTCTCTTCTGATCCCTGAGATCTCTTCAGGACCACATAGTGGTCTCTTCTGATCCCTGAGACCTCTTCAGGACCACATAGTGGTCTCTTCTGATCCCTGAGATCTCTTCAGGACCACATAGTGGTCTCTTCTGATCCCTGAGACCTCTTCAGGACCACAAAGTGGTCTATTCTGATCCCTGTACTGCTAGCCGGCTAACGTATACATATACATTTATATATGTAGATATATATATACATATATACATATATGTGTATATATGTATATATATGTGTATATATGTATATACATACATATATGTGTATATATACATATATGTGTAGGGATGGGTACCGAGAACCGGTACTAAGTCAATACCGGTACCTGATTTGACGGTATCGGTTTACCGTTAAGCCGCTGGACATACGGTGCTGCTATCGGTATATTACGTGACCCTCATCCCGGTTTGAGACCCCTCTGATTGGCCAGCGGCGCGCTCTTATCATTGTTGTGATTTGTGTTGTGACTGTGAGACTCCCGCAGTCATGGCGGACAGAGCGAAGCGATCAAAGGTCTGGGTGCACTTTCAAAAATTGAGTGGCGATAGTGCAAAGTGCAATCTTTGTACTCAAGTCGTTGCTTGTAAAGGGGGTAACACAAGCAACTTGATGAAGCATTTGCAAACGAGACACTCGTTGAATCTCAAACGGTGCAGCATATTTGACAGCCTAGTAAACACTGTGGCTGCTAGTAATGCTAGTGCTAATAGTGCTAGCATTAGCACAACAACAACGTCTTCCTCCTCAGTGCAACCTGGTGCGAGTTGCGGGACGGCTGCCTCGACTTCGACACGTGAAGGTAACATTTGTTTTTAACTCTACAATTATTAACTCGGAGCCATCAAGCAACTTCTAATGTATGTCCCCAAATAATCCCATAGACAACGTCAGTCAAGCAGCAGCAACAGCGACAGCATCCACACAGGAGAATGTTAGGAGAAGTCAGACAGCGGTGGCCTCTCCATTCTCTATAGCTAAACGAGGGACAATGACACAGGATCAGAAAGCAACATGTCATAGGGCTATCGCAAAGTATATTGTGAAGGATATGCAGCCCTTCAGTACAGTGGAGTCCAGTTGGTTTAGGTACGTTTGGTAGCCGGTAGCTGGCTTAGCATAAATCGCTATCTAATTGTTAGGTAAGTTAGCCCTAGTTTTGACTTGCCCAACGTTTTCTTCTGTGTTGAATATAAGCAGACTACGACGTTGTGAGCATTCTTGCACTCTATGTTACTTCTTAAATTGGATGTTCTGAAAAATCTACAGCATAGAGTATGGCAGGTAGCATATAAACAGAAGTGCAAAGATGTAACATATTATTTACAGAGTGTAGTAAGTTATTCAGTTTAACTGATGTAATAAATTACAATATACATGTATATAATTAAATATGTATGCTTGTTGCTATTTTTCCAACTGTAGGGAGATGACCACAGCCCTTAACCCTAATTACCACCCCCCTTCCAGAGACACTCTGTCCAACACACTCATACCTGCTTGGTATAACATCGAAAAAGAGAACCTGAGGGCAGAGCTTGCCAGTGTGGAAAAAGTTGCCATTACAAGTGATGGGTGGACCAGTATTACACAGGACCACTACATAACGGTCACGCTCCACTACATTAACCAAGGCCAGTTGAAGCAGAAAGTCCTTAAGACACAGGCAGTATATGAGTCTCAGAGTGGGCCTGTTGTTGCTGAACAAATAGATGAAGTCCTGGCTGAATTTGGGGTGAGACAGAAGGTCGTCGCCGTAACTGTCGACAACGCTCTAAATATGGATGTGGCTGTACGACAGCTACAAACAAAAAAGCTTGGATGCTTTGCGCATTCTCTAAACCTAGGGGCACAAAAGGTTTACAATGTGCAAGCTATCTCCAAGTGGTCAGCAAGGATCCGATGTGATCGTTTGGATCAAAAGATCCTCAATGATTAAGACCATTTTCAAAGAGAAGCAGCGTCTCCTGGGTAAGAAACTTTGCCTCATTGTTTCAGTGTAATTCAGACAGGACAGGAGGAATAAATACATTTTAATTGGTCATCATTTATATATTTCAGGCCTGCCTGACCATTCTGTGGTCCTTGATGTCAAAACCGCTGGAATTCTCTTTATCTCATGGTGGAGAGATTTGTGGAGCAATATCCTGCAATACAGGCAGCATTCTTGGACCAGCGTGCCAAAAGCTCATGAAGAGAGACAGGTATGAATTAATTAATGGTCTAAGCAAACATAATAATGCTATTATAATAAGTCTTAAAAAAATAGTTCATTCTTGTCAGGATGAAGAAAATCCATGTCATGATATAAACAAATTATTGTATAACTAAATGGTCAATACAGTATACATTATAATTTTGTAATTTAATATCAGACTTGAAGAGATCACAGATGAAGACTTCAGGAGGGCTGAGGACTTTGTCAGTCTGATGCGCATGCTGTATACAAGTACCCTGTGTGTGTCAAGCGACAAGTCTTCTACATGTGGCCAGATAATTCCCATTCTGCAAAAACTGAAGACCCACTTAACTGTCAAAGAGGATTCCACATTTGTGTACGGTAAAAGAAAAGGTCTGGGGTGACCTCTCCAAACGTTACCAGGTACAGCTGCATATCTTTCCCTAATAATGAGTAACGATATATACCCTCCCTCCCTCACTGTGAAGTGTTATGTGAAGTGTTATTATTTTCTTGTGTACAGGATCATGACATAATGGCCTTTCTGGAGGAGGCCACTCTTATGGATCCAAGATTCAAGGGAAAGCTGAGTTCTTCTGATGAAGTTTGGGAACGACTGAAGGCAGCAGCATTGAGGGAAGTAAGTATTTATCAAAATTACATATTTAAGAAAAAGTTTGCAATGTTTACTACAGTGTATTTTTATTTGTATTGCAATAATGTGCATAGCAACATTAATATGTTGATATCCCTCTCAGATGTTAGGAGAGGAGGATGCAGTGCCAGTGGAGGCTCAGGAAGTGGAAGTGGACGAGGATGAAGAGGATGAAGAGGAGGAGGTGGAAAATGTAAGTAAGACATGATTCTGTAATACCAATGCTATATGTTCTAACAAAAGCAATAAGCCTGAATACATTTACATGGTAAATATTATATTTCAGCCTCATGTTGTCAAGAAACCCAGGGTCTCTGCACTGGAGGAACTCTTCGCTGAAGAGGATAAAGAGCTGCGGAGGAGCCTTATTCAACAGGAAACAACAGCGCCAACAATCCTCGAGAACATCAGGAATGAGCTGTCCGTCTACAGAGGCCTCCTTCCATCCCTACATCAGAAGACCCTGTCCACTGGTGGTGGAGAAAGAAGGAAACTTTTCCTGTCCTCTCTCAGCTCTCCACCACCTACCTCTGTGTTCAAGCCTCCTCAACGCCTTCTGAAAGAGTGTTCTCCACAGCGGCAACACTCTCAGTAAGGAGAGATCTCGGCTTCTCCCGGAGAAAGTGAACATGCTTATCTTTTTAAACAAAAACTGTTGAGTGCAGTATTTAGTTTTCATTCTGGGACATGTTTCCATGCATTAATGTTACAAAAAATGTTCATCCTCTGTTTGAGGGAAAACTCCAAAAAGCATGATAGGGAGAGCCAGGCCCCTTTAAGTTATTATATTTATTTTTGTCTGCTTCTGAGAAGCTAATGTAAGTTATACAGTTACTTCTGCAAGACAATATCAATAAAATAACTGTTTAATCTTCACATCTTGTATTCATGTCTATAATTTTGAGCACCAAATTATTGAAAAGTATCGATAAGAGTATCGAAAAATACCGATACCGATAAGCAATACCGGTATCGGTATCGATAAAATCCTAACGATACCCATCCCTATATATGTGTATATATGTGTATATATATATATATGTGTATATGTGTATATATGTATATATATGTATATATATATACATACATATATGTGTATATAATATGTATATATCGCTCTCTCCACACAGTCCTACCTTGGCCTGGTGGTGGAAGGTGCAGCGCTCGTTATAATCCTGGAACTTCTTCTCCTGCCGAGCAGCTTTACTCACCTGGAGCGAGGTGAGAGGTTATTATGGTCTGTCGGGGGAGGGGCGGTGGTCGTATTATGGTCTGTCGGGGGAGGGGCGGTGGTCGTATTATGGTCTGTCGGGGGAGGGGCGGTGGTCGTATTATGGTCTGTCGGGGGAGGGGCGGTGGTCGTATTATGGTCTGTCGGGGGAGGGGCGGTGGTCGTATTATGGCCTGTCGGGGGAGGGGCGGTGCCAGCTGACCTACCATGGCGGAGCAGTTGTAGTAGTCTTTGTGAGTTGGTTTCCATGGTTTCAGACAGCGCCAGCAGAAGCCGTGGTTACACTTGGCACAGGTCATACTGGACAGAGGGACAGACCTTCATCATCCTCATATTCATCCTCACCCCCCCCCCCCCCCCCCCCCCCTACGTACTGCAGGCAGCCCTCGTTCCTCTCGATGGGCGCCCGGCAGCTCGGGCAGCTCTTGGCGATGAGCTTGGCGAGGTGTTTGCTCTGGGCCTCCGTGCTCATGCCCTCATAGAAGCCGCCGTCGTCCAGCCACTGGGACATGTGGCTGCAGCTGGCCGGCACGTGGGCCTGGGGGGGGAGTGTTTATGTGTGTGTGTGTTTATGTATGTGTGTGTGTGTTTATGTGTGTGTGTTTATGTATGTGTGTGTGTGTGTGTGTGTTTATGTATGCGTGTGTGTGTGTTTATGTATGTGTGTGTGTGTGTGTATATATTGTAAGAAATAGTTGAATTAACACAGAGAAATAATAATTAAAGAAACAAATTGGGAACCATTTTCAGAAAATAAATGAGTCTTAACAGACAGAAGCAGAAGTACGGTTTATAGAATCCACACGAGGGTTAGGGGCAGGACAAAGGGATGAGACCGGTTCACGGGTCAAAGGTCAAAGGTCCAGCGTGGAGTGAGACACCGAGGGGGATGACATCATAAGACCATGATGTCATTACCGGAGACACCGGGTCAGTACAGAGACACCGGGTCAGTACCGGAGACACCGGGTCAGTACAGAGACACCGGGTCAGTACCGAGACACCGGGTCAGTACAGAGACACAGGGTCAGTACAGAGACACAGGGTCAGTACAGAGACACCGGGTCAGTACCAGAGACACCGGGTCAGTACCAGAGACACAGGGTCAGTACAGAGACACAGGGTCAGTACAGAGACACCGGGTCAGTACCAGAGACACCGGGTCAGTACAGAGACACCGGGTCAGTACAGAGACACAGGGTCATTACAGAGACACCGGGTCAGTACAGAGACACCGGGTCAGTACAGAGACACCGGGTCAGTACCAGAGACACAGGGAGACAGTCAGTGGGTCAGTACAGAGACACCGGGTCAGTAAGACACGGGTCATTACGAGGTCAGTACCAGAGACACAGGGTCAGTACAGAGACACAGGGTCAGTACCAGAGACACCGGGTCATTACAGAGACACCGGGTCATTACAGAGACACCGGGTCAGTACCAGAGACACCGGGTCAGTACAGAGACACCGGTCAGTGAGACCGGTTCAGAGACACCGGGTCAGTACAGAGACACCGGGTCAGTACAGAGACACCGGGTCAGTACAGAGACACAGGGTCAGTACCGAGACACCGGGTCAGTACAGAGACACAGGGTCAGTACAGAGACACCGGGTCAGTACCAGAGACACCGGGTCAGTACCAGAGACACCGGGTCAGTACCAGAGACACCGGGTCAGTACAGAGACACAGGGTCAGTACAGAGACACCGGGTCAGTACAGAGACACCGGGTCAGTACAGAGACACCGGGTCAGTACCAGAGACACAGGGTCAGTACCAGAGACACAGGGTCATTACAGAGACACCGGGTCAGTACAGAGACACCGGGTCAGTACCAGAGACACCGGGTCAGTACAGAGACACCGGGTCAGTACAGAGACACAGGGTCATTACAGAGACACCGGGTCAGTACAGAGACACCGGGTCAGTACCAGAGACACAGGGTCATTACAGAGACACCGGGTCAGTACAGAGACACCGGGTCAGTACAGAGACACCGGGTCAGTACCAGAGACACCGGGTCAGTACCAGAGACACCGGGTCAGTACCAGAGACACCGGGTCAGTACCAGAGACACCGGGTCAGTACAGAGACACCGGGTCAGTACCAGAGACACCGGGTCAGTACAGAGACACCGGGTCAGTACAGAGACACCGGGTCAGTACAGAGACACTGGGTCAGTACCAGAGACACCGGGTCAGTACCAGAGACACCGGGTCATTACAGAGACACCGGGTCATTACAGAGACACCGGGTCAGTACAGAGACACCGGGTCAGTACAGAGACACCGGGTCAGTACAGAGACACAGGGTCATTACAGAGACACTGGGTCAGTACCAGAGACACCGGGTCATTACAGAGACACCGGGTCATTACAGAGACACCGGGTCAGTACAGAGACACCGGGTCAGTACAGAGACACCGGGTCAGTACAGAGACACAGGGTCATTACAGAGACACTGGGTCAGTACCAGAGACACCGGGTCAGTACCAGAGACACCGGGTCATTACAGAGACACCGGGTCATTACAGAGACACCGGGTCAGTACAGAGACACCGGGTCAGTACAGAGACACCGGGTCAGTACAGAGACACAGGGTCATTACAGAGACACCGGGTCAGTACAGAGACACCGGGTCAGTACCAGAGACACCGGGTCAGTACCAGAGACAAAGGGTCAGTACAGAGACACCGGGTCAGTACCAGAGACACCGGGTCAGTACAGAGACACCGGGTCAGTACAGAGACACCGGGTCAGTACCAGAGACACAGGGTCAGTACAGAGACACCGGGTCAGTACAGAGACACCGGGTCAGTACCAGAGACACAGGGTCAGTACCAGAGACACAGGGTCATTACAGAGACACCGGGTCAGTACCAGAGACACAGGGTCATTACAGAGACACCGGGTCAGTACCAGAGACACAGGGTCAGTACAGAGACACCGGGTCAGTACCAGAGACACCGGGTCAGTACAGAGACACCGGGTCAGTACCAGAGACACCGGGTCAGTACAGAGACACAGGGTCAGTACAGAGACACCGGGTCAGTACAGAGACACCGGGTCAGTACAGAGACACCGGGTCAGTACCGGTTGTCTTGGACCGGGCGTACGTCACCACGGCTCCACCTCCTGGACCACCACGGCCGGTGGAGCCGTGGTGGTCCAGAGGGGCGGTGAGTCCTCAACGAGTCTGAGAGCCGAGCTCAGCTCACGGAGCGTCGGGGGGGGGGTCCTCCTGGGGGGGGGGCCCCCGCTGAGTGAAGACCCCGTGTGTCTGAGACCTCCAGGGCCACGCCCAGCAGGAAGGCTGAGGGAGCTCCACCTCCACCCCCCTTCGCGGCTCGTTCCCTGTGTGTGTGTGTGTGTGACCTCTGACCTCGGGGAAGCTGCAGCTGAAGCAGGAGGCCCAGCTGCAGGAGGCGCAGCTGGCCGTGCTGCGCGTGCTCTCCTGACACAGGATGCGGCCGCAGCCCTGGGGGTTGGTGCACCACGTCAGGTTGGAGCAGCTCTCCACGAAGCCTCTGAGCAAGGCACTCTCGTACTGCGGGGCACGGAGCGGTTAGCGGGCCGCCGGCGGGTCGGGCGACAGACGGCGGCGTGACGAGGGTTACCTTGGCGACGGTGTCCTCGTCCGTGAGGACGCGGAGGAAGAAGCTGGAGGTGGGCTGAGCGCGGCAGTCTGTGATTGGACAGTGACACGTCGTGACCAGGTTCTGCTCGATCCGCGCCGTCAGGTACTCCTGCCAGCACGCCTGGGCCAATCAGAGAGCAGGTCAGGCTGTGCAGGTCAGGCTGTGTGTGTGTGTGTGTGTGTGTGCGTGTGTGTCCCACCCTGCAGCAGTAGTGCATGCAGCTGAGTGAGGGGGCGGGCTCTGTCAGAGGGGGGCGGGGCCCCAGGCAGACCGGGCAGGTGGAGGCGGAGCTCGGCTGAGGGTTCCGGCTCTCCAGTCCTGCGGCGACGGCGAGGGCCTCGGGCTCGTCGCTGTAGCGCTGGACCAGCAGCTCCACGTTCCAGCGGCAGTGGACCAGCAGGTGCTCGGCCCGGTCCGGGTCCAGACTCAGAGTCCCCGATACCTGAGAGACCGAGAGGACCGCAGCTCAACACCTGAGGACGGCTTCACCTTGGGGCTGCAGCCCAAACACACCGTGGAGTGTGTTTGGGCTGCAGCCCGAAGGTGTGGTTTTGAGTCTTTGAGGTGGTTTTGAGTCTCTTTGAGGTGGTTTTGAGTCTTTGAGGTGGTTGTTGAGTCTCTTTGTGGTTGTTGAGTCTCTTTGTGGTTGTTGAGTCTCTTTGAGGTTGTTTTGAGTCTCTTTGAGGTTGTTGAGTCTCTGAGGTTGTTTTGAGTCTCTTTGCGGTTGTTGAGTCTCTTTGGGGTTGTTGAGTCTCTGAGGTTGTTTTGAGTCTCTTTGCGGTTGTTGAGTCTCTTTGGGGTTGTTTTGAGTCTCTGAGGTTGTTGAGTCTCTTTGAGGTTGTTTTGAGTCTCTTTGAGGTTGTTGAGTCTCTGAGGTTGTTTTGAGTCTCTTTGCGGTTGTTGAGTCTCTTTGGGGTTGTTTTGAGTCTCTGAGGTTGTTGAGTCTCTTTGAGGTTGTTTTGAGTCTCTTTGCGGTTGTTGAGTCTCTTTGGGGTTGTTTTGAGTCTCTTTGAGGTTGTTTTGAGTCTCTTTGAGGTTGTTTTGAGTCTCTTTGAGGTTGTTTAGAGTCTCTGGTCTCTCAGACATTGATTCAAACACAACTCTATTGAGACAACAGACCTGTTGGACCGTCCTCTGCATCAGCTGACGGACTTCCTCCTGCGTCATGGTCCGACCCATCGAGAAGAGCAGCGCGTCCAGAACGCCGTCTTCCAACCGGCGAGGAGACAACCGCCCACTGCAACACACAGCATGAGAGGGACAGGATATGACATCACACAGCATGAGGGGGACAGGATATGACATCACACAGCATGAGAGAGACAGGATATGACATCACACATCATGAGGGGGACAGGATATGACATCACACAGCAGGAGGGGGACAGGATATGACATCACACAGCAGGAGGGGGACAGGATATGACATCACACAGCATGAGAGAGACAGGATATGACATCACACAGCATGAGAGGGACAGGATATGACATCACACAGCAGGAGAGGGACAGGATATGACATCACACAGCAGGAGAGAGACAGGATATGACATCACACAGCATGAGAGGGACAGGATATGACATCACACAGCAGGAGAGGGACAGGATATGACATCACACATCATGAGAGAGACAGGATATGACATCACACATCATGAGAGAGACAGGATATGACATCACACAGCAAGAGGGGGACAGGATATGACATCACACAGCAGGAGGGGGACAGGATATGACATCACACAGCAAGAGAGGGACAGGATATGACATCACACAGCAGGAGGGGGACAGGATATGAGATCACACATCATGAGAGAGACAGGATATGACATCACACATCATGAGAGAGACAGGATATGACATCACACAGCAGGAGGGGGACAGGATATGACATCACACAGCAGGAGGGGGACAGGATATGACATCACACAGCATGAGAGGGACAGGATATGACATGACACAGCATGAGAGGGACAGGATATGACATCACACATCATGAGAGAGACAGGATATGACATGACACAGCATGAGAGGGACAGGATATGACATCACACATCATGAGGGGGACAGGATATGACATCACACAGTATGAGAGGGACAGTATATGACATCACACAGCAGGAGGGGGACAGGATATGACATCACACAGCAGGAGAGGGACAGGATATGACATCACACAGCATGAGAGGGACAGGATATGACATCACACAGCAGGAGGGGGACAGGATATGACATCACACATCATGAGAGGGACAGGATATGACATCACACAGCAGGAGGGGGACAGGATATGACATCACACAGCATGAGAGAGACAGGATATGACATCACACAGCAGGAGGGGGACAGGATATGACATCACACAGCATGAGAGAGACAGGATATGACATCACACAGCAGGAGGGGGACAGGATATGACATCACACAGCAGGAGAGAGACAGGATATGACATCACACAGCAGGAGGGGGACAGGATATGACATCACACAGCAGGAGGGGGACAGGATATGACATCACACATCAGGAGGGGGACAGGATATGACATCACACAGCAGGAGGGGGACAGGATATGACATCACACAGCATGAGAGGGACAGGATATGACATCACACATCAGGAGGGGGACAGGATATGACATCACACAGCATGAGAGGGACAGGATATGACATCACACATCATGAGAGAGACAGGATATGACATCACACATCATGAGGGGGACAGGATATGACATCACACAGCATGAGAGGGACAGGATATGACATCACACATCAGGAGGGGGACAGGATATGACATCACACAGCATGAGAGGGACAGGATATGACATCACACATCAGGAGGGGGACAGGATATGACATCACACAGCATGAGAGGGACAGGATATGACATCACACATCATGAGAGAGACAGGATATGACATCACACAGCAGGAGGGGGACAGGATATGACATCACACAGCAGGAGGGGGACAGGATATGACATCACACAGCAGGAGGGGGACAGGATATGACATCACACATCAGGAGGGGGACAGGATATGACATCACACATCAGGAGGGGGACAGGATATGACATCACACATCAGGAGGGGGACAGGATATGACACATCACCGAGGATCTGACATGGTCAACGAACACAGACACTCTGGTGAGAAAGGCAAGGCAGCGCCTCTACCACCTCAGGCAGCTGAGGAAATTTAAAGTTTCCCAGAGGATCCTTCAGTCCTTCTACTCTGGAGCTGTAGAGAGCGTCCTGACAGGAAGCATCACAGCCTGGTTTGGCAACTGCTCCGCTCAGGACAGGAAGGCTCTGCAGAGAGTAGTGCGTTCGGCTGAGCGCACTATTGGAACTACACTGCCCACCCTGCAGGACTTGTACACCAGGAGGTGCAGAACCAGAGCCGGCAGGATCATGAAGGATCCTCACCACCCCAACAACAGACTGTTTCAGCTGCTGCGGTCAGGCAGGCGCCTCCGTAGTCACGCTGCAAGAACAGAGAGACTGAGGTCGGAGTTTCTTTCCTCAGGCCATCAGGACTGTGAACTCCGACCTCACCAGGACCCCCACATAGACCCACACAACTGCCCCTCTTAGGCACACACACACACACACACACACACTTACTGTAAATATTGTGTTTTTTATTGTAAATAGTGTGTACTTGTTGCCCTTGCACATTCCTGCTGAGCATTGCCACTTTCATTTCACTGCACACCCTGTGTGTGTATGTGACAAATAAAACATCTTGAATCTCTTGAATCACACATCAGGAGGGGGACAGGATATGACATCACACATCATGAGGGGGACAGGATATGACATCACACATCAGGAGGGGGACAGGATATGACATCACACATCAGGAGGGGGACAGGATATGACATCACACAGCAGGAGGGGGACAGGATATGACATCACACATCATGAGAGGGACAGGATATGACATCACACAGCAGGAGGGGGACAGGATATGACATCACACATCATGAGGGGGACAGGATATGACATCACACTGAAGCCGCAGGAACAGGAAGTGACCCACCGGGGGAGGAAGCTTGAGGAAGGACATGAAACGTGTCAACAGGGGACCCTGAACGCACCACTGTGCCCCATTCGATATGAAGACATCCCTCACTGGGGTTACGCAATATGTTCAGAATGTCACATGACAAATACTTCTGGATATTTGACTTGTTTAGTTTATATTTAAACGTTTATTTGGTTGAAATATACATTTATACTTTACGAAAATGTAAATGAATAAATTATTATGATCCGAATTATTACAAAGTCCAAAGACAACAAGCAAAGTTTAAATATTTACTTTATTTTCTTTTCGTAGAAAATCTGACATTTTACATTATGTCTGCAGGACGAGCCTGGTGATAATAATAATATAATGATAATAATGATAATATAATATAATGATAATAATAAAATAATGATAATAATGATAATAATATAATGATACAAATGATAATAATAAAATAATAATAATAATATAATGATAATAATAATATAATGATAATAATGATAATATAATATAATGATAATACTAATGATAATAATAAAATAATGATAATAATGATAATAATATAATGATACAAATGATAATAATAAAATAATAATAATAATATAATGATAATAATAATATAATGATAATAATAATATAATGATAATAATGATAATACTAATGATAATAATAAAATAATGATAATAATATAATGATACAAATGATAATAATAATAATATAATGATAATAATAATATAATGATGATAATAATAATATAATAATGCTAATAATACTAATGATAATAACAATATAATGATAATAATATAATGATAATAATAATATAATGATAATAATAAATAATACTAATGATAATAATACTTACGATAATAATAATAATAATACGAATGATAATAATAATGATAATAATACTAATGATAATAATAATATAATAATGATAATAATACTAATGATAATAATGATGATAATAATATTATAATAATAAATTAATAATAATATTGATACTTGTAAATTAATAATAATAATAATAATGATAATAATAACAATAATGATAATAATATATTAATAATAATAATAATAGTTCAGCAACAACAACTGAACTCACTTCCTGAAACGATGCGTTTGGTACCAAGTAAAGAACGTCGGCACCACAGAGAGCCGGAGGCCTCTTAAAGGGCCGGCGCAACAACAACAACAACGGAGTCTCAGAGGTCAGAGGTCACACCTGATGTGGTCCTCTGCGGCGTCCTTCCCGTCCTCGCTGAAGGAGAAGTGGGCGTGGCCCTTCTGCGGCGTGGCCGGGTCCTCGGGCAGGAACTCCAGGACGTGCGGGTTGTCCTCGC